>NC_052317.1:38437552-38722225 GCF_016432855.1 Salvelinus namaycush
CCGCCAAATGCAGGTAGATTTTGTAATTTGCGGGTAATATCTATTTCACCAGCCACATTGGCGTGTGGTCACACAGTCAAATTGACCCGAAATGCTACTAAAGTGTCACTTTGTCCTCGTGTTTCTTGGTCAGTTACATCATTTAGTTTGTTAGTTTGAGTTTGCTGAAATTTTCTGCTGCTAGTGAAGGGAATTTAGAGATGTGTTTTTCCCCTCACAGACAAGGAAGTGCCCAGTTACCACGGTAATGGCACATCCCTTTAAAAACGGGCAGCTGAACATTTTTGACTCGGGAACGTTAAGGGTGTGCACTGTGCTTGATAGAGCATAGATCACTCCCAAAACCTTTTATTCATGGACTTTAAGTCATTTCATTCATAAACTAATTAATTGAAATACTTGAATTGATCTCCTAGATTTGTTTGTGTGTCTACTATAGTAGTAAATGAGCCGTATTACTCGTTTTTGTGGCACTTTGTTGATTAATGGTGTTCAGTTCCATCTGTTTGATTTTTGGATCTAAAATTATAACCTGGGTGGTTCCAGCCCTGAATGCTGATTGGCTGACAGCCATAGTATATCAGACCGTATACCACGGGTATGACGAAACATTTATTTTTACTGTTCTAATTACGTTGGTAACCAGTTTATAATAGCAATAAGGCACCTCAGGGGTTTGTGGTATATGGCCAACATACCACGGCTAAAGGCTGTGTCCAGGTACTCCACATTGAGACATGCTTAAGAACAGGCCTTGGGATATTGGCCATATACCACACCCCCTCGGGACTTATTGCTTAAATACATTGGTTAAAAAACGAAGGTCGCAAAAATTACATTGCTTCTTAATAGTAACATATTTATCTGTTTTTTAGGTGTAAAAAATACCCCAACGTGACAGTTTGTCTAAGGTGTTGTATAGCGTGTGTGTGTGTGTGTGTGTGTGTGTGTGTGTGTGTGTGTGTGTGTGTGTGTGTGTGTGTGTGTGTGTGTGTGTGTGTGTGTGTGTGTGTGTGTGATATTCACCTTTAGTATTAACTGTCTCTCTCTTCCCCACTCCCAGGCCCTACCCCAACGTGACAGAGTTTGATGGCCAGGATGCGTGTGGTTCCAACTGGGTAATAATTGACGTGGACCCCCCAGCTCGGGCAACAGAGGGAAACCCACAACAGGAGCCAGGTAATGTTTTATTCTCTTCTGTCTTACAACTGTATTGGTAAGGATAGATACCCACACACTGTTGAAAACATGGGGGGGGGCAAAACAAGTGCTGCACTCAATATTGTCCGTGCTGCAACACAACAATGCTGTTGTTCCCGGTACCCTGATTCACTGTAGTAGCATGTTAGGTACAACAAGTGTTGCATTTAATAATGTCTGTGCTGCAACACATAACAATACTAATAATGATACCTAATGACTTTATTGTCCATATGGTGAAATGTAGTTTGCAGCTCTTTGGACACATTAAAACGTATCATAACATATACACTGTAGTTGTACGGTAGGAACAACAAGTGTTGGGCTCAATAATGTCCGTCCTGCAACACAAAGCTAACTATACTATTGTTCCTTCCAGGTACCTTGATCTTGTCTTTGAAGCCCTGGACGCAGTACGCCATCATGGTCAAGACCCAGCTCTCTGCCTCTGATGAACACCAGGTCCTCGGGGCCAAGAGCAAGATCACCTACGTCAGGACAGATGCCACCAGTAAGACCTTACTTTGAGATATAGCTGATCCAGAATGGCCCATAGGGCAGGAGCCTATCTCCTGTTTCATTAGCCCCCTGGACAGGACGCTAGTCTATCGCAGGGCCTTCTCTCCAATCCATGTCCTTAATGCTGAGTTCCAAGCAGAGAGGCATCGGGTTCCATTTGAAAGTCTTTGTTATGAATCGACCAGGGATCGAATCCCCAACCTTCTAATCTCAAGGCCGACTCTCTTAACCACAAGGCAACTGAGTTGGTTTTCTCAGTTCTTAATGAATTCATGTCTGCCTATTTAGTGATCTTCACCTTCCCCTCCCCCAAAACCCTAATCAAGCCAACAGGTGAGTGGACAATCCAATCAGCCAGTCAGCTAGCAGGTTAGGTTCTCCAGGGTTGAGGGTGGGATTTGAATACCCCGGGTTGGGTAATAAGTGATAAGTGGTCTAAGAGCTACAACTTAGGGTAGATTGTCTCTTGTCCTCTGCCTCAGCGTTTAGCTGTTGAGGTGTGTCAAAGCTAAAGATATAAGAACAAGGAAGAGGAAGTTGATGATGAGATAGGAGTACGACCTTTACCTCCCTGTCTCATTGTGATGATGAGATAGGAGTACGACCTTTACCTCCCTGTCTCATTGTGATGATGAGATAGGAGTACGACCTTTACCTCCCTGTCTCATTGTGATGATGAGATAGGAGTACGACCTTTACCTCCCTGTCTCATTGTGATGATGAGATAGGAGTATGACCTTTACCTCCCTGTCTCATTGTGATGATGAGATAGGAGTACGACCTTTACCTCCCTGTCTCATTGTGATGATGAGATAGGAGTACGACCTTTACCTCCCTGTCTCATTGTGATGATGAGATAGGAGTATGACCTTTACCTCCCTGTCTCATTGTTTCTCTGTCTTGTGCCAAACGGCTGTAGTCACTCAAGCAGAGCTCAGAAATCTTCTGTCACCCTGCGTGTGTGTGTGTGTGTGTGTCACCCTGCGTGTGTGTGTGTGTGTCACCCTGCGTGTGTGTGTGTGTGTGTGTGTGTCACCCTGCGTGTGTGTGTCACCCTGCGTGTGTGTGTGTGTGTGTGTGTGTCTCCAGAGGACAAACCGGTTTTGGTTTCATCAACAACAGGTGTTGTGTCATCTCCTTCCTGATAAACCACATCACAGTGTGTTATTATATTATTATAGTGGTATTACAGTGTAGCCGCGTGGCATGCAGCCTCACACACCTCGCACAGCACTGGCTGGCATGATGCGTTGGCTGGGACACCACCATCAGAGCCCGGCGGGCAGGAAGGCTTGTCGAGGGTCTTTTAGTTCCAGATGAAACAGTCTTCAACTGTAGTTTTAGTTTCACCCTCCTTGTCTCTAGCCTGGTCCCAGATCTGGAGTTTCACCCTCCTTGTCTCTAGCCTGGTCCCAGATCTGGAGTTTCACCCTCCTTGTCTCTAGCCTGGTCCCAGATCTGGAGTTTCACCCTCCTTGTCTCTAGCCTGGTCCCAGATCTGGAGTTTCACCCTCCTTGTCTCTAGCCTGGTCCCAGATCTAGAGATTCACCCTCCTTGTCTCTAGCCTGGTCCCAGATCTGGAGTTTCACCCTCCTTGTCTCTAGCCTGGTCCCAGATCTGGAGTTTCACCCTCCTTGTCTCTAGCCTGGTCCCAGATCTAGTGTTTCACCCTCCTTGTCTCTAGCCTGGTCCCAGATCTAGTGTTTCACCCTCCTTGTCTCTAGCCTGGTCCCAGATCTAGAGATTCACCCTCCTTGTCTCTAGCCTGGTCCCAGAGCTGGAGTTTCACCCTCCTTGTCTCTAGCCTGGTCCCAGATCTGGAGTTTCACCCTCCTTGTCTCTAGCCTGGTCCCAGATCTATTTCTTCTATCCTGCAAGTCCTTGTCACTCATTGTCAAGCCGTGTTGGCTGACATCCATGCTACCTCGTCTACCTCCTGTCAGGTTTATGTTGCAGTGTTTCTCCTAAATCGTTGCCGCCACTCCAATAACAATTATAAAAGCCACTTCAGTCAGTGTAGAGGAAGGGAAGGAGACGGGTTAAAGAAAGATAGTTATGCCTTGAGACAATTGAGACATGGATTGTGTACACTACATGAACAAAAGTATGTGGACACCTGCTCGTCGAACATCTCATTCCAAAATCATGGGCATTAATATGGAGTTGGTCCTCGCTTTGCTGTTATATCAGCCTCCACTCTTCTGGGAAGGCTTTCCACTAGATGTTGGAACATGGATCACTAATACCTTTGACCTTACACAGCTAGTTAAAGGGCCAACCAGGGTGACTTGTTGCTCTAAAACACAGATTGATTTGGTGTTCAGTAATAAACCAGAGAGAGTGACTAAATCATTAGTGGCTGCTTCCATTCAGCCACAAGACTATAAGTGAGATCGCCACTGATGTTGGGCGATTAGGCCTGGCTCGCAGCCGGCGTTCCAATTCATCCCAAAGGTGTTCGATGGAGTTGAGGTCAGGGCTCTGTGCTGGCTAGTGAAGTTCTTCCACACCGATCTCGACTAACCATTTCCGTATGGACCTCCCTTTGTGCACAGGGGCATTGTCATCCTGAAACAGGAAAGGGCATTCCCCAAAACTGTTGCCACAATGTTGGGAGCACAGAATCGGACGGAAATTTAAGACGGAAATTTGCCGAACTGACTTGTTGGAAAGGTGGCATCCAATGGCGTTGCCATGTTGAAAGCCAGTGAGCTCTTCAGTAAGGCCATTCTACTTCCAATGTTTGTCTATGGAGAATGCATGGCTGTGTGCTTTTTTTTATACACCTGTCAGAAACGGATGTGGCTGAAATGGCCAAATCCACTAATTTGAAGGGATGTCCACATACTTTTGTATATATAGTGTATCACCCAGGACAATAAAGCCTGCTACTGCGTCTGTCTACTAGTCAGTCAGTCTCTGGGCTATTCATCTGTGATCTTACGTAATTCCTCCTTGTCTCACAGCTGATACATACTACAGTTAAACTTATTGCTAGTTTTATCTTTTGATCAGTCTATGGATATGTTTTGAGTTAAGTTATTCTGCATTCTGTGATCTGCTGACCTGAACAAGAAGAAGAATAAAGGTATGATTAACCCCTTGTATCCCCGTCCTCCCCCAGAGCCGTCAGTGCCCCTGGACCCCATCTCCTCCTCCAACTCTTCCTCTCAGATCCTCCTGAAGTGGAAACCTCCCACGGACCCCAACGGGAACATCACTCACTACCTGGTGTACTGTCAGCAGCAGCCTGAGGCCAGCGAACTCTACAAGTTCGATTACTGTCAGAAAGGTGAGTCTTTTCTCTGTGTGAACAGTTCTGTTCTATTCAGCGGATCTATTCAGCTGTTCTATTCAGCGGATCTATTCGGCTGTTCTATTCTGCTGTTCTATTTAACTGTTATATTCTACTGTTCTATTTTGTTCTACTGTTCTGTTCTACTGTTATTTTCTGTTCTGCTGTTTTATTCTGTTCTACTGTTCTGTTCTGCTGTTCTATTATGCTGTTCTGTTCTGCTGTTCTGTTCTACTGTTCTGTTCTACTGTTATATTCTGTTCTACTGTTCTGTTCTGCTGTTCTATTATGCTGTTCTGTTCTGTTCTACTGTTCTGCTTTTCTGTTCTACTGTTATATTCTGTTCTGCTGTTCTATTATGCTGTTCTGTTCTGCTGTTCTGTTCTACTGTTCTGCTTTTCTGTTCTGCTGTTCTATTCTGCTGTTCTCTTTTCTACTGTTCTATTCTGTTCTACTGTTCTGTTCTACTGTTATATTCTGTTCTACTGTTCTGTTCTGCTGTTCTGTTCTACTGTTCTGCTTTTCTGTTCTGCTGTTCTATTCTGCTGTTCTCTTTTCTACTGTTCTATTCTGTTCTACTGTTCTATTCTGTTCTACAGTTCTCTCTGGTTCATACAGATGATATAGTTATGTGACTATAATTAGTTAACTTCCAGAAAGGTGAGTGTGAGAGTGTCTTTCTCCAGTGGACTGTTCTATTGTAGTGATGGGAAAATGTATACAGTACAGTACCGCAATCAAATGTATTTTTTTTGTTTTTCTCCCCTAGCTAGTTAACGTAAGCTAGCACTAGTCGGCTGTACCTCGGCCAAAACTCCGTATTTCTCGTTCTCTAGCTTGTTATCATCTTTGTTTAAAAAAAAATGTCATTTAAAGTTTTCTTGTTTTTCAATCAACCAACAAAACACATTCCACATTCACAGATGTGGCAAACATAAATAATATAAAACAAACCAAACTTGCAGCAGCACTATCAGCGTTCCTATTAGCTATTTCCAGCCTTCGCTGAGACGACGAGCAAATTAGTTTTTACAGCACGCAACATGTATCTGCTCATTTCCCTACACACCCCATTACAGTTGAGTAGTGGAGACCAGACTCTATCAAACCTGGGCCGTCTCTTGCGGAGGTCATCAGTGAGCTTTTCAAGAGGAAGAAAGTCAACAATCTGGTCAATCCACATTTGGATTGTACGCCGACCCCAGCTAAGTAACTAATGCAAAGAGTTAAAGCGCAATTATGTGTTTCATCTCCAGTACTCTGCCATGATTGTCAGTTATGTAGCTGCTCTACTGATAATCTCAGTGCATCCTTGCTGGGATGACACAATCAGTCTACTACCTTGAGAATACCAACACCAAACACATTGGTTCACCGTTCCACGTGAGCGGACAGTACACAGCATACCATAATGTTCTGAATAATGGCCAAGTCTACCTCGCTCCCTATTCCACTGAACCGCTTAGGCGTAACATACACAAGTCCAACATTTATCGGAAACTTTTAAACTACCTGTTCACTACCCTCCTGCACTCTGGGGATGTGCAACTCATACCCGGGCCTAACATCACCGAGCCAGCGATACTCACCGGAGTGGAAAGCAGTGGATGGCCTCGTCCACTGATCGTCGCCGCTGTGGAGGTGGGTGAGTGCTATGGTCCCATGGTTTCTCTCGACTCACCCGGCTCCAGGATAGATTTTGACTCTTCCAACATACCCAAGTCGCTATATACGCAATCCCTGACTCTGCTTCTGGTACGCAAGCTGTTTTAATTAGTTCCCCGCATCCAGTGCAAGCGGGAGGGATTGTTAATTGCGCTACCGAACTGCTCCTAATCAAAACTAAACAAAACGGCCTAAACTCAGCCGTCAGAAAACACCGAAAATTTTACTTTTTTCAATGTGTCAATCACTCTCGAGTCATCTGGGACCCACGAGCGAAGCCCAAGGGACTACTAGGGGGGCACTTGAACATTCGTAGTGTCATTCCAAAAAGTGAGCAAATTCAACATCTACTCACAGACTCCAACCTTGACTTCCTCTGCCTCTCAGAGACATGGCTCCATAAAAACTCACCATATGCTGCTTTGATTGTGCCTGGCTACAATGTTTTCAGGAGAGACAGAATTGAAGGAAGAGGAGGGGGTGTGATGATTTACATTAAAGAACATATCCGATGTAAACAAATTGAGTGGTCATGTGATAATGAACTAGACTGTATTGGCCTGAACGTTACACTGTCTCCCCAAATGTCTTTTACCCTTATTGGAATGTATAGGCCACCTTCCACCAAAAGTGTGTTTTTTGATCAGTTTAATACCATGCATAGGGAATGTGATTTTGGGAAAGAGGTCCTCTTAATGGGAGATTTTTATATTAATTATGAAGACAAGTCTTGTAGAAAAACCCTCAAATGGATCACTAATACCTTTGACCTTACACAGCTAGTTAAAGGGCCAACCAAAGGGCCAACCAGTTGCTCTAAAACACAGATTGATATGGTGTTCAGTAATAAACCAGAGAGAGTGACTAAATCATTCAATATGGTTACTGGGCTATCTGATCATAATCTGACACTTATAGCCAGAAAGCTGTCTAAGAGCAGGTTTAACCTCTCTACTGTTAGAAAGCCGGATCAACTAAGAATACCTAGGAGTGAATTAAACTATTTTGAAAACGCAATTAAGGGAATTAACTGGAATGATCTCTCGTCCTATACAGACGTGGAAGCTGATAGTCAGGTTTTTCTATCCACAATCCAGACTACAATAAATGGTTTCCTAAAGAAAATCCAAACCTGGCCAAAAGAGCACTCTTCCTTGTCTAAATGGAGAAATATGGAAATTGATGAAAGGATGAGATTATGCTCTAAAAACAGCCCTAAAATCCAAATTAGAGCATGACAGATGTAGGTTTACCATGTTGAGAAATAAGGTGATGAAAGAAATCAGACAGGCCAAGGCAAACTGTTTTATTAACATAATTGGTGAAGCAAAGGGAAATTCTAAACTGATCTGGGAGAATCTAAAAAAGTTAACAGGGAAAGACCATAGTAACACTGCAAAAAGACTAGAAATCATGGTGAATAACAATCTAACATAGGATGCAGTCGAAATAGCAATAGCCTTCAATTCCTACTTTATTGACTCTGTCAGGGAACTGACACAGAACCCCTCCACTGGTTTCTTGGGCTCAGTGCTAGTGAATGACACTCAACCTGTCTTCATCATAAGGCAGGTTTCTGAGTCAAAGGTGAACAAGGTGATTAGCTCACTAAAGAACTCTAAAGCCAAAGATGTGTTTGGGCTGGACTCTACCTTTCTTAAAAACTACAAAAAGTCACTCATTGGCCCCATTACTAAGGTCACCAACACATCTATTGGTCTGGGGGTGTTTCCAAGGGTATGGAAGTCGGCCATAATAACGGCCATCTTTAAATCGAGTGACCCTGCTGACGTGAGTAACTACAGGCCCATTAGTATACTACCTGTGGTGTCGAAGGTTGTTGAAAAGTGTGTAGCAGAACAACTGATTGCCCACCTCAACAACAGCCCCTTCACATTACACTCCATGCAGTTTGGCTTCAGAGCGAAACACTCCACAGAAACAGCCAACTGCTTTCTTCTGGAAAATGTGAAGTCCAAGATGGACAAAGGAGGCGTTGTTGGGGCTGTGTTTCTGGACCTAAGGAAGGATTTTGATACTGTTAACCATGAGATTCTCATGACAGAATTGTCCAAGTTCAACTTTTCCCCCGAAGCCTTGAGATGGATGAAATCATACCTTGAAGGCAGAACTCAGTGTGTCAGAGTGAGCAATGAGCTGTCGCCCACTATTAGCTATGATGTGGGCGTGCCCCAAGGGTCAATACTGGGGCCCCTCCTGTTCAGCCTGTACATTAATGATCTGCCTTCTGTCTGTACTGGGTCTGAAGTTCAAATGTATGCAGATGATACAGTGATATATGTGCATGCAAAGAACAAACAACAAGCTGCACAAGAACTCACTACTGTAATGGCCCAGGTTACAAAGTGTCTCAGTGACTCGTGTTTGCATCTCAATGTGAAAAAACCTGTTTGCATGTTCTTCACAACGAGGGCATCAGATGCAACTGAGCCAGATGTCTGTGTGTCAGGGGAGAAGCTCCAGGTGATATCTGATTTTAAGTACCTTGGCATCATACTTGATTCCAACCTCTCTTTTTAAAAGCATGTGAAAAAGGTAATTCAAATAACCAAATTCAACCAGGCTAATTTCCGATTTATACGAAATTGTTTGACTACAGAGGTAGCAAAACTGTACTTCACATTTATGATACTCCCCCACTTAACATACTGCTTGACTAGTTGGGCCCAAGCTTGCTGTACAACATTAAAACCTATTCAGTCTGTCTATTAAGGCTCTCAAAGTGCTTGATAGGAAGCCCAATAGCCATCATCACTGTTACATCCTCAGAAAGCATGAGCTCCTGAGTTGGGAAAATCTTGTGCAATACACCGATGCATGTCTTGTATTCAAGATCCTAAATGGCCTGGCTCCCCCTCCACTCAGTATTTTTGTTAAACAGAAAACCCAAACATATGGTAGCAGATCCACAAGGTCTGCCATGAGAGGTGACTGTATAGTTCCCTTAAGGAAAAGCACCTTTAGTAAATCCGCTTTCTCTGTGAGAGCTTCCCATGTCTGGAATACACTGCCATCAGACACACATAACTGCACCACATATCACACTGTCACAAAAAACATGAAGACCTGGCTAAAGGTCAATCAGATTTGTGAACATAATCCCTAGCTGTGTATTGCCGCTTTCCATGTTGTCTGTTGTCTGTAGCTTGTGAGGTATGGAAACACTTTGTTGCTTTTATGAATTTTGTCTTGTTGCTTTTTGTTCTATGTTGCTCTGTCTGTCTGCTCTGCTCATCTGCGTGAACGTGCCTCTAAAATAAATTTTGAAATCTATGTTATTCAGTTATTGCACCCACACTGCTCGCGCACGTCAACGCATATCACGCTGCAAGTCCTGCCTCTCCTATCTCCTCATTGGTTTATATTCATCTATCTATTCAGTCTATATTCATTCTATTTATTTTGACCTTTTATTTATCTTGGCAAGTCAGTTAAGAACACAATCTTATTTACAATGACAGCCTAGGAACAGTGGGTTAACTGCCTTGTTCAGGGGCAGAACGACACATTTTTACCTTGTCAGCTCGGGGATTCGATCTTGCAACCTTTCGGTTACTAGTTCAACGCTCTAACCACTAGGCTACCTGCCACCCCAAAGTCTCACTGGGGTGTAATAACATGTGTAATAACATTTGTAATTAGATTCTTTCATTTTTACATTAGTAGAGGAGCAGTATACCTTGTAGCAAACATCCACCCATAACTCATCACTGATCGTCAGACAGAGATCCTTTTCCCAGATTCTATTCACCGTAGTAAAGGAGGAGCCTACGTTCTCAGAAAGGAGTCTATAGATAAAGGAGATTTAGTCTTTGATGGATTGTGCTGTAGCAAGAAGGGTCTCAACTTCATTCAGCTGAGCTCTAAACCTCCCCTTGGAAGTGAATGAGGAAATGACGTGTCTAATTTGAAGATATTACAACAACAACAACAACTCTTGAAAGGATTTCAGTGTAGTTATGTTGTGATGAAACACGTCTGAAAAGGTCCTGAACCCCAGAATACACCAAAGATTCAAGTTGGCATCCCTCAGGGGTTTTGGCATGTCTGGGTTGTATACTACAGTGTATAGGTAATCGGCATCCCTCAGGGGTTTTGGCATGTCTGGGTTGTATACTACAGTGTATAGGTAATCGGCATCCCTCAGGGGTTTTGGCATGTCTGGGTTGTATACTATAGGTGAGTGGCATCCCTCAGGACTTTTGGCAAGTCTGGGTTGCATACTATAGGTGAGTGGCATCCCTCAGGACTTTTGGCAAGTCTGGGTTGTATACTATAGGTGAGTGGCATCCCTCAGGACTTTTGGCAAGTCTGGGTTGTATACTATAGGTGTGTGGCATCCCTCAGGACTTTTAGCAAGTCTGGGTTGCATACTATAGGTGAGTGGCATTCCTCAGGACTTTTGGCAAGTCTGGGTTGCATACTATAGGTGAGTGGCATTCCTCAGGACTTTTGGCAAGTCTGGGTTGCAAACTATAGGTGAGTGGCATTCCTCAGGACTTTTGGCAAGTCTGGGTTGCAAACTATAGGTGAGTGGCATTCCTCAGGACTTTTAGCAAGTCTGGGTTGCATACTATAGGTGAGTGGCATTCCTCAGGACTTTTGGCAAGTCTGGGTTGTAAACTATAGGTGAGTGGCATCCCTCAGGACCTTTAGCAAGTCTGGGTTGTATACTATAGGAGAGGGAGAGCATATCTGGGAGGAAATGCCAAGGTATTTCCTACAGTCCTTCCATGCTAGTTGGGTGCTGTAAATGACAAAGGTTTTGGCTATGTTGCCCACTTCACTAAAGATATTAATGAATATAATTACGTTTAGGGGCAATGAACCACAGGATTTGGGCCTCTATCTGAATCCACATTGAGTCTTGTCTGTTTGTGAGCCATGTTAACATGTTGTGGATTTGGGCAGACCAGTAGTACAAATGAAGGCAGGGAAGGGCAAGACCACCCTTAGATTCAGGTTTCGATAGAGTGGAGTACTTGAACCCAGTTTTTTTTATTGCCCCATATACATTTGGTGATGCTTTGGTTGGTTGTTTTGACAAAATAAACTGGGAGATAACATGGAAGTATCTGAAATAGTTCAATCTAGGGAGGATGTTCATACAGATAACATTGATTCTTCCCACTAAGCTGATTGGGAGGGAGATCCAGGTTTGGAGATCATTCTTGATTTGATCCAGGAAAAGAGGAGATCATTTTCCTTAAAAAGGCCATTCATATCTGGTGTTACAAAGATCCCAAGGTATTGAAACCCCTGTGTCTTACATTGGAACGGGCAGAGTGTCTTAACTGAGCCGTTGAGTGTAAGATTGAGAGGGCAAACAGTGGATTTGTTCAAATGTATCTTATATCCTGAAAACTTGCCGTACTTTGTAATTGTGTCTAAAATGGGAGGGATTTCTCAGGGTTGGATATGTAGAGCAAGACATCATCCGCGTAGATAGAAATCCTGTGCTGAAGACCGCCTACAATACTTGGATTGTTCCTTATCAACTCTGCCAAAGGCTCCGCCCCCAAGTAGAGCAGCCATGTTCTTTTTAAATGGTGAGCCATCATGTTTTCAGCCCTTTTATTTCCATGACTGATCAAAACTCATTTTCTCATAGCTCTCTCTTGTCCCTCTGCAGCAGACATGGTGCGCAATATGTTTGGAACATCCGATCGCAAATAAAATGGCAGGATCGAATCGCAGTACGTATAGAATCGTGCGAATCGCAATATCCTCTCGGCACCTAAGTATGGTGATAATATCGTATCGTGAGGTCGCTGGCAATTCACAGCCCTATTTATTTAACATGTATTATAACAGGGAGTCCCATTGAGACCAAGGTATATTTCACAAGGGAGCATTTACAAAATACGATATAATACAAATATATTTCCCGACTTATTATTCTATTCTTTTGGACTGCTGCCAGAGGTGTGTGTGTGTGTGTGTGCGTGTGTGCGTGTGTGTGTGTGTGTGTGTGTGTGTGTGTGTGTGTGTGTGTGTGTGTGTGTGTGTGTGTGATTTAGAGGTGGTTGGAATAGTTTCTTACCTGATTTGGCCTTGCACTAACAAGTGGCAGCCACTCACTCTGTGTCACACAGACAAGCTCCACGTCCTCTTCTACTCCCATGCACTCAGCCAAACAGTCTAGACAACACTAGTCTGGAGGGGATCATGTGAGGGTTGTTTTATATCAACCAGATGAGACACTGAGGACAGTTACTGACAGGATGGAGTCTTGACCAATGTTCCCTCTATTTGTTTTTCAGCACTGAGCAAATTTCCTGTCTGCTGAGCGCAAACTTGAACATTGTGAAAGTTCTGGCGGTTGTTTTACTGTGAACACTGAGGCTGTACCCGCTTTAAGTTACAGTTTGTCTACAGTAGGAGCAAATGTGTGATGTGAAATGTAGACCTACATTTAACATCACACATTTGCTCCTACTGTAGACAAACTAAGAATGACTTACAGTAGTGAGTGCATACATTTTCATACTTTGTTTTTGTACTGTTTTTTTGTACTGGTCCACCGTGGGAATCGAACCCACGGCCCTGGCGTTGCAAGCGCCACACGGGACCACATTCCATGAGACTTTGTGAAGAAAATATGCAGGGCTTGACATTAACCTGTTTATCCACTTGTCCTTCACTGAAAATGGAGCTGAAAATGTTGTGGTGTTTGAGGCAAGAAACCACTTTACAAAATAAAACTTTATTATTCCCATACCATTATTACAGAGAATCAGTCAAATTGTGCTACCCTCTGCCTATTGGCTACTTAGCTTATTCAAGCCTGTCTCAAAATACAACACGGCCCCTTTAAGACATTTAAAAAATAGGCTCTTTACCTGACTCACTTTTCAAAGAAGGCTAGAAATGTACACATGTCGTGCTGTTGTAGGAAGCAACCACTCCCCCGTTGTTGACTAGAAAGTATCTAGAACTGGGCTAATAATTCACTAACTAGCAAAGAATATGAACAAATGTGCACGGGTGGCTACATGCATTTCTCGTTTTGATCTCAAAAGAAGTGCGTCTACTCAGGTGCTGTAAATACAGTTCAAAGTAAATGGCACAAATCCATATATTGCAAAAATGGATATGGCTCGCCCGGCAAAGGAAAGGCACCCTGTGTGAAAAATTCTATGAGAAACAGTGACATAAATTGTGAATAATTTATAATGATAAATCCTATATTGGTCTTCCACAGTCAGGCCTACCCAAGATGTACTGTGCAAGTAGGGCTAATAGTAGAACCTACAATTGAAACTGATGAGGCTGTCAATTGAGTCAGAAATTCACAGGTTTCAGATTTGTTTCAATTTATTTCAGTTATTTTTTTGCGCTCTCTCTTAATAGAGAAACAACCGCATTGTATGTTCTAAGTTTATAACGATGCTTAAACAACATCAGGAGGACCACTTTTGAGGTCTGGGAAAAATAGAAGAAATTTAGATTTTTTTTGCGTGTAGTTACCCCTTTAAGTGTGCAAACATCTAGCACTGCCATTGGGTTAACAGTGTTTCTGTAGCACATGAAGAGTTCAAAATAAATGCCCACTGGCTTGATGCAAATAATCATGATATCATTCTGCCAAGTAGGCATACTGTAGGTATAGGCATTTCATTGAGAAGGTTAGGCCTATCGTTAGAATCTAGATTTTTCCCTTAATTGATTTATACATGGACATTTTACTTCATATTATGAGGCATGTCTTACCTTTCTTCAAAGTAGCCTATAGACAAAATCCCACCAAAGAAACGTAGAGGCAAATCTTTTTTATGAAGACTTCCTCATATGCGTTCTGCTGTTTATTTTTCTTTCATTATCTAGGAGCCAAGGGCATTATCCTAGTCATACTAGCAACTAGAGGTCGACCGGTTATGAATTTTCAACGCCGATACCGATTATTGGAGGAACAAAAAAAGCCAATATCAATTAGTCGGCCTATTTTTTTTAAATTATTATTATTATTTTTTATTTTTTTATTTGTAATCATGTCAATTACAACAACACTGAATGAACACTTTTATTTTAACTTAATATAATACATCATTAAAATCAATTTAGCCTCAAATAAATAATGAAACACGTTCAATTTGGTTTAAATAATGCAAAAACTAAGTTTTGGAGAAGAAAGTAAAAGTGCAATATGTGCCAAGTAAAAAGCTAACGTTTAAGTTCCTTGCTCAGAACATGAGAACATATGAAAGCTGGTGATTCCATTTAACATGAGTCTTCAATATTCCCAGGTAAGAAGTTTTAGGTTGTAGTTAATATAGGAATTATAGGAATTTTTCTCTCTATACCATTTGTATTTCATATACCTTTGACTATTAGATGTTCTTATAGGCACTATAGTATTGCCAGTGTAACAGTATAGCTTCCGTCCCTCTCCCCGCCCCTACCTGGGCTCGAACCAGGAACACATCGGCAACAGCCACCCTCGAAGCATTGTTACCCCTCGCTCCACAAAAGCCACAGCCCTTGCAGAGCAAGGGGAACAACTACTTCAAGGTCTCAGAGCGAGTGACGTCACCAATTTGAAATGCTATTAGCGCGCACCCCGCTAACTAGCTAGCCATTACACATCGGTTACACCAGCCTAATCTCGGGAGTTGATAGGCTTGAAGTCATAAACAGCTCAATGCTTGAAGCACAGCGAAGAGCTGCTGGCAAACGCACGAAAGTGCTATTTGAATGAATGCTTACGAGCCTGCTGCTGCCTACCACCGCTCAGTCAGACTGCTCTATCAAATGTCAAATCATAGACCTGATTATAACATAATAGCACACAGAAATACAAGCCGTAGGTCATTAATATGGTCAAATCCGGAAACTATCATTTAGAAAACAAAACGTTTATTCTTTCAGTGAAATACAGAACCGTTCCTTATTTAATCTAACGGGTGGCATCCCTAAGTCTAAATATTGCTGTTACATTGCACAACCTTCAATGGTATGTCATAATTATGTACAATTCTGGCAAATTAATTACGGTCTTTCTTAGGAAGAAATGGTCTTCACACAGTTCGCAACGAGCCAGGCGACCCAAACTGCTGCATATACCCTGACTGCTTGCAAGAGAAGTGACACAATTTTCCGAGTTAAAATAAATTCATGTTAGCAGGCAATATTAACTAAATATGCAGGTTTAAAAAGATATACTTGTGTATTGATTTTAAAGAAAGGCATTGATGTTTATGGTTAGGTACACATTGGTGCAACGACAGTGCTTTTTTCGTGAATGCGCTTGTTAAATCATCACCCGTTTGGCGAAGTAGGCTGAGATTCTATGATATAATCGATGCGGTGCCTGTTAATTTATGCAACGCAGGACAAGCTAGATAAACTAATAATATCATCAACCATGTTGTACAGAACGGTTCTGTATTTCACTGAAAGAATAAACGTTCTGTTTTCGAAATGATAGTTTCCGGACTTGACCATATTAATGACCTAAGCCAACTAGTGATTATGTTAAGATTGATTGTTTTTTATACGGTAAGTTTAATGCTAGCTAGCAACTTACCTTGGCTTCTTGCTGCACTCGCGTAACAGGTAGTCAGTCTGCCACGCAGTCTCCTCGTGGAGTGCAATGTAATCGGCCACAATCGGTGTCCAAAAATGCAGATTACCGATTGTTATGCAAACTTGAAATCGGCCATTCCGATTAATCGGTCGACCTCTACTAGCAACCCATGATAGTTGTTGTATCTTTAGATCTCCCCCCTTTCCTACATTTGTAATGGATATTCCCATCTCTGGCATGAAACTGCTCGCATGTGCTGTGCTCATTTTAGAACTGTGTTTCCCGCAAAAACTGCATTTTGGAACATTCATGCGTAGGCCTACCGACGTGTACATTGCTGCGCCTAAAATGTGAAGAAATAATATTTACCATTTTAAGCTAAACATTCTGATCTGTTCCATCAGCCTTATTAATTGATACGGCATATACCTCCATTACACTACTTTGATACAGCATCAGTGGGGAATAAGAAGTGAGTATACGCAATGCCCACTGAAAAATAAGTGGGTAAACCTACGTATACCCTCCATTACACGCCACTGGTGTTAACTAAAGGGGTAAACTCCCATCCTCTCTTCCTCCAGGTATGAAGCTGCCATCGCTGGTGTCTATCTCTCTCTGTCTTTAATTCTCTCTCTGTTTAGGTATGAAGCTGCCATCGCTGGTGTCTATCTAACTCTGTCTCCCTTTCTCTCTCGCGCTCCCTCCCTCCGTCCAGGTATCAATCTGCCATCGCAGGTGTCTATCTCTCTCTGTCTTTAACTCTCTCTCCCTCTCTCTCTGTTTAGGTATGAAGCTGCCTTCGCGGGTGCCCACCCAGGTCGACAGTGACGAAGAGGCTAAGTGGAACCAGACTGAGGATGAGGGTCAGGGTGGCCGCTGTTGTGCCTGTCCCAAAACAGAGAAACAACTGAAGAAGGAGGCTGAGGACTCAGAGTACCGCAAGACCTTTGAGAACTACATCCACAATGAGGTCTTCCTGCTCAAGTATGTATGACAGCTACGTCAGCTAGCTAGCTAGCCAGCCAGCCAAAACAGACAGTCAGTCAATCAGTCAGTCAATTAATCAATGTATTTATTGTCCTAATTGGGACATTCATTTTGTAGTTAGGGTAAAAAACAAATATATATACATAACATTTACACACAAATCCCCAAATAGGAGTTTTAGATCAGCTCTGTCTTTATCCTGTTATTTAAAACCTAATGCTGCATTTACACAGGCAAAACAATTCTTATCTTTTGCCCAATTATTGGCTAAATATCTGATCTGATTGGTCAGAAGACCAATTAGTTTAAAAAAGATCAGAATTTGAATCCCTTCCATGCTAATCAAAGCCCCAGTGCTCCCCCTGGCGGTAAACATTCAGAAGTTACCTGCACTAAGTCTCGTCAGCACTCTGCTCAGTAGCGGTAACCTTAACAGTATGATGTGTTTAACACTAAATCAATACAATTTGATTGATTGATTATCCCCCAGATCAACCAGACAGCGCCGCTCAGCCATGGGCGTAGCTAATGAGACACAGCCTTCGTTCGTGACAAAGCCTCCCACCCTGCCGGAAGGTTACGCCACCCGCGGCCCAGACGACGATGAGGATGGTGTGGAGAGCACTAAGATCCAGCTGACTGTGTTCTCCAAGGAGTCCACGGTCATCTCCGGCCTCCGACACTTCACCTCGTACCAGATCGATGTGTTGGCCTGCAACCACCCCACAAACCCCTCACGCTGCAGTATGGCAGCCTTCGTCTCAGCTCGCACCATGCCTGAGGGTGAGGCTATCTACACACCATTTTAAACCTGGTAGTTTGATACCTGGCTGCTGATTGGCTGAAACAGCATTTCAGTCGTGTGTATATCAGACAATATACCACAGGTATGACGCAAAAAAAATACTTGTTTACTGTTCTATTTATGTTGGTAACCAGTTTATACCTCGGGGACTTGTGGTTTATGGCTAATATACCACGGCTATAGGCTGTATCCAGGAACTCTGCTTCGTGTCAATCATAAAGGCGTCCGCATGCTTACCATCTGAAACAGTTTGGAACATTTGTGCATGTATTTTGACCACATTTTCTTATGTTTTGGTCTTCGGCAAGGGTTTTTCAGCTGTTCCTGCACAACAACAACAACATGTCTCAAGGCAAGCTGATGTTGGTAGCCCAAGTAGGGATTCTTCAATTAAGTGTTTGTTGTTATTTAATGAGAGACAAAACATTCACATGTTTTTACTTGAGAAATACTGCACCAATCATCTTAGTTAGATGTAGAATTGCGCGAATAAGGTCTCCTCGAAATGAATGACAGTTATCTTGAGTTAGCTTAGATACATTTTTTGAAGCAGTGTATATGGGCTACGGCATCTCAAGATGGACAAACAGTACTATTGCTATCGTTTTTCAAGCGAAGATCTTTTAAGAGAGTATGCGAGCACACTCGTTCGGTTCACCTAGCCGAGTTCGGCTCACCTAGCCGAGTTCGGCTCACCTAGCCGAGTTCGGCTCACCTAGCCGAGTTCGGCTCACCTAGCCGAGTTCGGTTCACCTAGCCGAGTTCGGTTCACCTAGCCGAGTTCGGCTAGGCACCAGCCGAACCTAGGGATGTTGACGCCTTAAAGGGATACTTCAGGATTTTGGCAATGAGACCTTTTATTTACTTCCCCAGAGTCAGATGAACTCGTGGATACCATTTTTATGTCTCTGCATTCGCTAGTTAGCGCAATTGCTAACTAGCGTTAGCGCAATGACTGGAAGTCTATGGGTATCTGCTAGCATAGACTTCCAGTCATTGCGCTAATGCTAGTTAGCATTGGCACAGAGACATAACAATGGTATCCACGAGTTCATCTAACTCTGGAGAAGTAGATGAACGGCATCATTGCCAAAATCACAAAGTCTCCCTTTAAGGACAGCCCTTAGCTGTGGTATATTGGCCATTATAAACTGGGTGGTTTGAACACTGAATGCAGATTGGCTGACAGCCATATACCACACCCCCTCGGGCCTTATTGCTTAAGTACGCTACACTTGCACACAGTCTACACCGCACACCCACCACTTAAGAAAACAATGTCAGAAGTAAAAAAGCAGTTTAAGAAGTGCATATCAATTTTTTTGTCTACTTTTACACAGTATTTATAGATCTGAGATGTTGAGGTTTGTGGTATTGGGATAGAGTGAAGAGGCCATTTTAACACCTCGTGTATCCTGTTAACAGCCAAAGAGGCCCTTTTTAAACCTTGTGTATCCTGTCAACAGAGGCCAATTTTAAACCTTGTGTATCCTGTCAACAGCCAGAGGCCATCTTAAACCCTTTTGTATCCTGTCAACAGATGCCATCTTAAAACCTTTTGTATCCTGTCAAGGGGATATCTTAAAACCTTTTGTATCCTGTCAACAGAGGCCATCTTAAAACCTTTTGTATCCTGTCAACAGAGGCCATCTTAAAACCTTTTGTATCCTGTCAAGAGGCCATCTTAAAACCTTTTGTATCCTGTCAACAGAGGCCATCTTAAAACCTTTTGTATCCTGTCAAGAGGCTATCTTAAAACCTTTTGTATCCTGTCAAGAGGCTATCTTAAAACCTTTTGTATCCTGTCAACAGAGGCCATCTTAAAACCTTTTGTATCCTGTCAAGAGGCCATCTTAAAACCTTTTGTATCCTGTCAACAGAGGCCATCTTAAAACCTTTTGTATCCTGTCAAGGGGCCATCTTAAAACCTTTTGTATCCTGTCAAGAGGCTATCTTAAAACCTTTTGTATCCTGTCAACAGATGCCATCTTAAAACCTTTTGTATCCTGTCAAGGGGCCATCTTAAAACCTTTTGTATCCTGTCAAGAGGCTATCTTAAAACCTTTTGTATCCTGTCAACAGATGCCATCTTAAAACCTTTTGTATCCTGTCAAGGGGCCATCTTAAAACCTTTTGTATCCTGTCAACAGAGGCCATCTTAAAACCTTTTGTATCCTGTCAACAGAGGCCATCTTAAAACCTTTTGTATCCTGTCAACAGATGCTATCTTAAAACATTTTGTATCCTGTCAACAGAGGCCATCTTAAAACCTTTTGTATCCTGTCAACAGAGGCCATCTTAAAACATTTTGTATCCTGTCAACAGATGCCATCTTAAAACCTTTTGTATCCTGTCAACAGAGGCCATCTTAAAACCTTTTGTATCCTGACAACAGAGGCCATTTTAAAACCTTGTGTATCCTGTCAACAGAGGCCATTTTAAAACCTTGTGTATCCTGACAACAGAGGCCATTTTAAAACCTTGTGTATCCTGCCAACAGACAAAGCAGATGACATCGTGGGCCCCATCAGCTATGATGTGTCTGAGTACTCTGTTCACATCAAATGGCTGGAGCCTAAAGCTCCCAATGGAATGATCATCCTGTACGAAGTCAACTACAAGAGACTGGGAGACACAGAGGTGAGCAGACAAACACACAGGCAGGAAAACAAACACACACTTAAAATACTGGACATATGCTGTGCCCACAGTCTCACTTAGTATAATTCAGATACGTTGAACACAAGTCTCTCTGCTCTCATTTCTAAAATAGGACCGTTAATGTAACAATAGCCATGTTGCATCAGCACTCTGTTTTAGTTACTATGGCAACATCACACTGGGTACAGCTGATATTACTGATGTTGAAAACAACATAACTCCAGTGGTGGTCAAACAAACATGTTTTTCTCAAATCAGGTCTCTTTTTTTATTTTTATTGTTGGCTGTTAATGCAGTGATTTTAAAAACACATCTCTGATTGGCTTAGACGGTGTACTCTATTAGCTCAATGTGTTCCTAGTGTAATATTGCGTTTCCTACTTTAATTCGTTAATTTCATTTATATTTAATGGGCTTATTCAATTCTTCTCTCCCCCCTCCAACTCCTCTCCTCCTAAAAAAATATATAAATAAATTAAACATGGTGTGTGTGTGTGTGTTCGTTCTAGGAGTTGCACCACTGTGTGTCCAGGAAGATGTACCAGCAGTCGGAGGGCAGCAGGCTGAGAGTGGTGCACCCTGGGAACTACACTGTGAGGATCCGAGCCACGTCGCTGGCAGGAAACGGCTCCTGGACCGACCCCACACACTTCTACGTACAGGACCTCCGTAAGAGACACACGCCACAGACAGCTTGACCAATCAGTGAAATCAATCCAATATCATTTGAATATATAGAGCTTTTTTACGTTAGCAATAGCCTGGCCTAAAACTCCATGGCAACGTGTTTTTTAGGGGTGGACCCATCCAACCTATTGATTATCATTGGTCCAGTCATCTTCATGGTTCTACTGATACTGGTGGCAGCGGGAGGATTCGTCATGTTCAGGAAGAAGTAAGTCTTATGGCTTCTCCGCAATCTGTCTTCAGCCAACTGTGTGTGAAAGAAGCTGGTGTGTCGTCTGTTCACCAAGGACACAGCTTCTCTCCTGATACACCAGCAGTAACTATAGGCTTTTGTTCCAGCCCAGCAATAAGACAAAATGGCTCAACTACTAGTGGTCTAGATGTGTATATTGTTTCACTACCAGGCTCTAAATTGTACTTACTTTATTATGATTTACTTTTACAGTCAGACGATACGTTGAGGGGGGAAAAAATAATAATTCTACATTCAATTTTTTTTAAATTGTCTTAGCGTTCACAATTACAGTTTAAAAGGTGGTTATAAATGAAGACTTTGGTTTAATCAGGTGTGTTTACAGCGAGGCTAGTCATTGGTCGCTCTCTGTTATTATAATAATGTTACTCCTAGTGTGTACACTCTGTAACTTCTGATACCTGGATTAACTTTAGGATTATT
Organism: Salvelinus namaycush; assembly: GCF_016432855.1. Classification (NCBI taxonomy): domain Eukaryota; kingdom Metazoa; phylum Chordata; class Actinopteri; order Salmoniformes; family Salmonidae; genus Salvelinus; species Salvelinus namaycush. Next base: position 38,459,599 of record NC_052317.1, read on the forward strand.
ATGGTATTGATTTGGTATCTCTCTGTGTTGTTACTTGTTATATAATCATGATATATTATTAATTATAAACTGGGTGGTTTGAGCCCTGAATGCTCATTGGCTGAAAGCCGTGGTATATCCGACCATATACCACGGGTATGATCAAACATTTTGTTTTATTTTCTAATTATGTTGGTAACCAGTTTTTATAATAGCAATAAGGCACCTCAGGGATTTGTGGTATATGGACTACATACCACGGCTAAGGGCTGTGTCCAGGCATGCCGTGTGGCATCGTGCGTAAGAACAGCCCTTCGACGTGCTATACACAGTGCAGTCGGAAAGTATCCAGACCCTTTCACATTTTGTTATGTTACTGCCTTATTCTAAAATATATATATATATATATATATATATATATATATATATATATATATATATATATATTTTTTTTTTTTTTTTTTTATCCCATTTTCTCCCCAATTTTCGTGGTATCCAATCGCTAGTAATTACTATCTTGTCTCATCGCTACAACTCCCGTACGGGCTCGGGAGAGACGAAGGTCGAAAGCCATGCGTCCTCCGAAGCACAACCCAACCAAGCCGCACTGCTTCTTAACACAGCGCGCCTCCAACCCGGAAGCCAGTCGCACCAATGTGTCGGAGGAAACACCGTGTACCTGGCCCCCTTGGTTAGCGCGCACTGCGCCCGGCCCGCCACAGGAGTCGCTGGAGCGCGATGAGACAAGGATATCCCTACCGGCCAAACCCTCCCTAACCCGGACGACGCTATGCCAATTGTGCGTCGCCCCACGGACCTCCCGGTCGCGGCCGGCTGCGACAGAGCCTGGGCGCGAACCCAGAGACTCTGGTGGCGCAGTTAGCACTGCGATGCAGTGCCCTAGACCACTGCGCCACCCGGGAGGCCTAAAATATATTTTTTTGTAATAATTCTCATCAATGTACACACAGTACCCCATAATGACAAAGTGAAAACAGGTTTTTAATTTATTTTGCAAATGTATTAAATATAAAAACAGATACCTTATTCACGTAAGTATTCAGATCCTTTGCTATGAGACTCGCAAATTGAGCTCAGATGCATCCTGTTTCCATTGATCATCCTTGAGATGTTTCTACAACTTGATTGGAGTCGACCTGTGGTAAATTCAATTGATTGGACATGATTTGGAAAGGCACACACCTGTCTATATAAGGTCCCACAGTTGACAGTGCATGTCAGAGCAAAAACCAAGCCAAGAGGTTGAAGGAATTGTCCGTAGTGCTCCGAGAGGGTTGTGTCGATGCACAGATCTGGGGAAGGGTAGCAAAAAATGTATGCAGCATTGAAGGTACCGAAGAACACAGTGGCCTCCATCATTCTTAAATTGAAGAAGTTTGGAACCACCAAGACTCTTCATAGAGCTGGCCGCCCGGACAAACTGAGCAGTCGGGGGAGAAGGGCCTTGGTCAGGGAGGTGACCAAAATCCCGATGTTCACTCTGACAGAGCTCTAGAGTCCATCTGTGGAGATGGGAGAACCTTCCAGAAGGACAATCATCTCTGCAGCACTCCACCAATCAGGCCTTTCTGGTAGAGTGGCCAGACGGAAGCCACTCCTCAGTTAAAGGCACATGACAGCCCGCTTGGAGTTTACCAAAAGGCACCTGAAGGACTCTCAGACCACGAGAAACAAGATTGTCTTGTCTGATGAAACCAATATTGAAATCTTTGGCCTGAATGCAAAGCGTTATGTCTGGAGGAAACCAGGCACCGCTCATCACCTGGCCGATACTATCCCTACGGTGAAGGGGGGATGTATTTCAGCGGCAGGGACTGGGAGACTAATCAGGATCGAGGGAAAGATGAACGGAGCAAAGTATGTTGATGAAAGTTGCTCCAAGTTGATGAAAACCTGCTCCATAGCGCTCAGGACCTCAGACTGGGCAAATGTTTACCAGAATCCAACAGGACAACGACCCTAAGCACACAACCAAGACAACGAAGTAGTGACTTCAGGACAAGTCTCTGAATGTCCTTGAGAGGTCCAGCCAGAGCCCGGACTTGAATCCGATCAAACACCTCTGAAGAGACCTGTGAATAGCTGTGCAGCGACGCTCCCCATCCAACCTGACAGAGCTTGAGAGGATCTGCAGAGAAGAATGGGAGAAACTTCCCAAATACAGGTGTGCCAAGCTTGTAGCGTCATAGCCAAGACTCGAGGCTATAATCGCTGCCAAAGGTGCTTCAACCAAAGTACTGAGTAAAGGGTCTGAATACTTATGTAAATTGAATTTTTCTCGGGGGGGGTTTGTACATAGCAAAAACAGTATTTTTTTTTTTATGTCATTATTGTGTGTAGATTGAGAATACTTTTTTTTTTTTTTTTGAATTTTTAAAATTATGCTGTAACGTAGCTATGTGGAAAAAGTGAAGGGGTCTGATTACTGTCCAAATGCAGTGTACCACACCTCCTCATGCCTTATTGCTTAACTCTACCTCCTTGTTTTTCCCACCAAGGCAAACCCAGGGCCCCTCTGGACCCCTCTACACCTCCTCTAACCCAGAGTACCTCAGTGCTGCTGACAGTAAGGACACCTTATTAACTGAGTTCTATATTCTCAGCTGACCTTTGGGGAATACACCTGTATAAAAAGCATAGCTGACTGTAATTTGATGTTGAAACTAGTATGCCATGTAAGTAGACAATCACTGACACATACTAGCTGGCTATGAGATTTAGAGAAATACAATACTTGATCGTTTGTGGATTATAGCGTCAAGGGGCCTCATTTATCTAAAGTGCATGCCTGCAATAAAAGTAAGCCTTACTTGCGACCTGTTTTTTCCCGCCAAAGGTTGTTATTTATCAAATGTTGAACTTGACGGGAGAGTTTGCGTACCTCCCATGTACATCTCAGACCATGCATACGCCCAACTTCTAGTGGTTGAGCAACTGTATTGCAAGCTAATATTGTTATTTTTGGAGGAAATGAAGGTGTTTGTTTATTAGAATAATGCTGATAAAAACATTGAAACGTAAAAGGCCTAATGATAAAACAGATGCATTTGCTGTTGGTAAGAAGATTGCATCGTCGCCTAATATATTTCTTTCACTTTTTATTATATGGGCCTGAGTCATAATCATACTGCGGAGCATGTCTGTCCGTTTCTGACATGACTGGTTTATTTTGCTACACAACATATATTAGGCTACTATTTATCCGTCACTCATTCACTAGCCAATCGTGCTCATCAGTAAATAGACCGGTAGCCTATGACAGTATGGGTAGGCTACAGTATTGCTCTGGGATAGGAGTGTGACATAATAGCGTATTTAAACTGAGCCTATACCAAGGCAGGAGATAGAAACACAATCATGTATTGATAAACAAAATATTGAACGATTCCCATTTTGCATAGAAGTGTGGGCTGTCGGCAGCATCTACTGTTGACATTTTTCAATAGGCCATCCATCTTGCAGAATGCGCGGCACTCACTATAGGCAGCATGCAATTTTTTGTTTTTAAACTTCCTGAACAGGAATTTTCCTCATGGCTAACTACCAGGAAGTTGGAAAAGACAGGCTGGGTGGGCGGGGAGCTTATGTTCATGACCTCAGCTTGACTGACAGCTCTTTGAAACGTCAAGAAACTTGGAATGCGTTTAGCAGTGTTGCTGTAAAATCATCTCAAATCAAATCAAAGCAAATTTGGTGATACACAAAGCAACTGAACATTGAAATTGCATCAATGATATACAATGCATTCAGAAAGTATTCAGACCCTTTCCCCTTTTCCACATTTTATTACGTTACGGCCTTATTCTAAAATGGATTTAATAAAACATTTTCCTCAGAAATCTACACGCAATAGCCCATAATAATAAATAATAAAGTGAATACAGGTTTGTAGTTTGGAACCACCAAGACTCTTCCTAGAGCTGGCTGCCTGTCCAAACTGAGCAATCAGGGAGGTGACCAAGAACCCAATGGTCACTCTGACAGAGCTCCAGAGTTCTTCAGTGGAGATGGGAGAACCTTCCAGAAGGACAACCATCTCTGCAGCACTCCACCAATCAGGCCTTTATGGTAGAGTGGCCAGACGGAAGCCACTCCTCAGTCAAATGCACCTGACAGCCCTCTTGGAGTTTGCCAAAAAGCACCTAAAGACTCTCAGACCATGAGAAACAAGATTCTCTGGTCTGATGAAACCAAGATTGAACTCTTTGGCCTGAATGCCAAACGTCACATCTGGAGGAAACCTGGCGCCATCCCTACAGTGAAGCATCATTCTGTGGGGATGTTTTTCAGCGGCAGGGACTGGGAGAATGGTCAGGTTCGGGGGAAAGATGAACGGAGCAAAGTACAGAGATCCTTGATGAAAACCTGCTCCAGAGCGCTCAGGACCGCAGACTGGGACGAAGGTTCACCTTCCAATACGACAACGACCCTAACCGCACAGCCAAGACAGCGCAGAAGTGGCTTTGGGACAAGTCTCTGAATGTCCTTGAGTGGACATCTCAGCCAGAGCCCGGTCTTGAACTCGATCAAACATCTCTGGAGAGACCTGAAAATAGAAGAATGGGAGAAACTCCCCAGATACAGGTGTGCCAAGCTTGTAGCGTCATACCCAAGAAGACTCGATGCTGTCATCGCTGCCAAAGGTGCTTCAATAAAGTACTGACTAAAGGGTCTGAATACTTATAAATGTGATATTTCAGTTTTTTTATGATTATGGGGTATTGTGTGTAGATTGATGGCGAGAAAAACAAATTAATCAATTTTAGAATAAGGCTGTAACGTAGCAAAATGTGGAAAAAGTGAAGGGGTCTGAATACTTTCCGAAGACACTATATATATTTTTATACATTTCCCATTTAGCATGTCTCTTGTGATGCGGTTCACCGCAGCACTGACTTATGTGTTGACTTGACAACGGCGTCTGAGTTTTGAACGACCCTCTCTCCCCTTTTGTTCCATGCTGACTGAAGACCTAGCTAGCCAGTAACTAGCTAACACCGGACACAGACCTAGCTATCCAGTAACTAGCTAACACCTGACACAGATGAAGACCTAGCTATCCAGTAACTAGCTAACACCTGACACAGATGAAGACCTAGCTAGCCCGTAACTAGCTAACACCAGACAGATGAAGACCTAGCAAACCAGTAACTAGCTAACACCAGACACAGATGAAGACCTAGCTAGCCAGCACCAGACACAGATGAAGACCTAGCTAGCCAGCAACTAGCTAACACCAGACACAGATGAAGACCTAGCTAGCCAGTAACTAGCTAACACCTGACACAGATGAAGACCTAGCTATCCAGTAACTAGCTAACACCGGACACAGATGAAGACCTAGCTAGCCAGTAACTAGCTAACACCAGACACAGATGAAGACCTAGCTAGCCAGTAACTAGCTAACACCAGACACAGATGAAGACCTAGCTAGCCAGTAACTAGCTAACACCAGACACAGATGAAGACCTAGCTATCCAGTAACTAGCTAACACCAGACACAGATGAAGACCTAGCTAGCCAGTAACTAGCTAACACCAGACACAGATGAAGACCTAGCTAGCCAGTAACTAGCTAACACCAGACACAGATGAAGACCTAGCTATCCAGTAACTAGCTAACACCAGACACAGATGAAGACCTAGCTAGCCAGTAACTAGCTAACACCAGACACAGATGAAGACCTAGCTAGCCAGTAACTAGCTAACACCAGACACAGATGAAAGGGGAAACTTTTAATAATATTTGCTGACAACCTACAGTAAAATTTTGGCCATCTAGCTATATAAACCAAGCTCCTCTGCAAACACGCCTTATTCGATGTTGGTTGCAAGGTGGTACTTATTTAAATTAGATAAGAGAATATCGTGTTACCATTGGTGTATTAAAATGAGAGTTAAGGTGATGTCACCTTATTTGACATGGGGGAGGGGACCAGTAACTTTATGATCAAACTTGATCAACGTAAAAACAACAGTCGTTTTGCTTCTACAAAATGACTGCTGCTTTGATCTGGCTTCCTTCAAATATCATCAAATTACATTTTTATAAAAAGTGAATCGAGGGCATTTTCCTGTCGTGGTTGTAGAGCTCGTTCACAACTGTACAAATGTATCATGACTCTGATTCGTCAATGAAAATATGTGGATATGTTTGCGTGCGACAGTTCAATAAATCCCAATCATCTGTTGCAAATCCTACAATCTCCACGTACACCAGAATTTTGAAGGAAAATGTACGCACGGCCCCAGGAATATACTTTGTATGTGTGTTCTCTCCAGTGTACGAGCCAGACGACTGGGAGGTGGGCAGGGATAAGATTAACATCCTACGAGAGCTGGGTCAGGGCTCGTTCGGAATGGTCTACGAGGGCATCGCCAAGGACATCGTGAAGGGAGAGCCGGAGTCACACGTGGCTGTGAAGACGGTCAACGAGTCGGCTAGTCTGAGAGAGAGGATAGAGTTCCTCAACGAGGCCTCCGTCATGAAGGGCTTCACCTGTCACCATGTGGTAAGAGAGATGGATGAATGAAGAGAGAGGATAGTGAGAGAGAGGATAGTGAGAGAGAGGATAGAGTTCCTCAACGAGGCCTCCGTCATGAAGGGCTTCACCTGTCACCATGTGGTAAGAGAGATGGATGAAGAGAGAGAGGATAGTGAGAGAGAGGATAGAGTTCCTCAACGAGGCCTCCGTCATGAAGGGCTTCACTTGTCACCATGTGGTAAGAGAGATGGATGAAGAGAGAGAGGATATAGTGAGATAGAGAGCAAAAAATAAAGGATAGCGAGATGGAGAGCAAGAGAGCAGTGTGAAAGGGAGAGGAGAGCAGGATAGAGAGAGCGGATTGCGAGAGAGAGAGAGGATGGCGAGAGAGAGAGGATGGCGAGAGAGAGAGGATGGCGAGAGAGAGAGAGCGAGAGAGAGGATGGCGAGAGAGAGGGGATAGCGACAGAGGGGATGGCGACAGAGAGAGGATGGTGAGAGAGAGGTGGGAGGGAGAGAGAGGATGGCGAGAGAGAGAGAGGGAGAGGATGGCAAGAGAGGGAGAGGGAGAGGATGGCAAGAGAGGGAGAGAGGATGGCGACAGAGAGCGAGAGAGAGAGGATGGCGACAGAGAGAGGATGACGAGAGAGAGAGAGAGGATGACGAGAGAGAGAGAGAGAATGGCGAGAGAGAGAGGGAGGATGGCGAGAGAGAGAGGGAGGATGGCGAGAAAGAGGATGGTGAGGGAGAGGATGGGAGAGGGAGAGGATGGCGAGGGATAGGGAGAGGATGGCGAGAGAGAGGGAGAGGATGGCGAGAGGGAGAGAGAGAATGGCGAGAGGGAGAGAGAGAATGGCGAGAGGGAGAGAGAGAATGGCGAGAGGGAGAGAGAGAATGGCGAGAGGGAGAGGGAGGATGGTGAGAGAGAGAGGGAGGATGGTGAGAGAGAGAGGGAGGATGGTGAGAGAGAGAGGGAGGATGGTGAGAGAGAGAGGGAGGATGTCGAGAGGGGGAGGATGTCGAGAGGGGGAGGATGTCGAGGGAGAGGATGGCGAGGGAGAGGATGGCGAGAGAGAGGGGGAGGATGGCTGGCGAGAGGGGGGGGAGGATGGCTGGCGAGAGGGGGGGGAGGATGGCGGGCGAGAGGGGGGGGAGGATGGCGGGCGAGAGGGGGGGGGAGGATGGCGGGCGAGAGGGGGGGGGGGGGGATGGCGGGCGAGAGGGGGGGGAGGATGGCGGGCGAGAGAGAGAGAGAGGGAGGATGGCGGGCGAGAGAGAGAGGGAGGATGGCGGCAAGAGAGAGGGAGGATGGCAGGGAGAGGGAGGATGGAGAGAGGGAGGATTGTAAGAGAGAGAGGAGGAGATAGGAGAGTTCCTCAATAAGACCTACATCATGAAGGGCGTTACCTGCCGCTACAGTGTAAGACCTACATCAAGAAGGGCGTTACTTGCCGCTACAGTGTAAGACCTACATCAAGAAGGGCGTTACTTGCCGCTACAGTGTAAGACCTACATCATGAAGGGCTTTACTTGCCGCTACAGTGTAAGACCTACATCATGAAGGGCGTTACTTGCCGCTACAGTGTAAGACCTACATCATGAAGGGCGTTACTTGCCGCTACAGTGTAAGACCTACATCATAAAGGGCGTTACCTGCCGCTACAGTGTAAGACCTACATCACGAAGGGCTTTACTTGCCGCTACAGTGTAAGACCTACATCATGAAGGGCGTTACTTGCCGCTACAGTGTAAGACCTACATCATGAAGGGCGTTACTTGCCGCTACAGTGTAAGACCTACATCATGAAGGGCGTTACCTGCCGCTACAGTGTAAGACCTACATCACGAAGGGCGTTACTTGCCGCTACAGTGTAAGACCTACATCATGAAGGGCGTTACTTGCCGCTACAGTGTAAGACCTACATCATGAAGGGCGTTACTTGCCGCTACAGTGTAAGACCTACATCATGAAGGGCGTTACTTGCCGCTACAGTGTAAGACCTACATCATGAAGGGCGTTACTTGCCGCTACAGTGTAAGACCTACATCATGAAGGGCGTTACCTGCCGCTACAGTGTAAGACCTACATCACGAAGGGCGTTACTTGCCGCTACAGTGTAAGACCTACATCACGAAGGGCGTTACTTGCCGCTACAGTGTAAGACCTACATCACGAAGGGCGATACTTGCCGCTACAGTGTAAGACCTACATCACGAAGGGCGTTACTTGCCGCTACAGTGTAAGACCTACATCACGAAGGGCGTTACTTGCCGCTACAGTGTAAGACCTACATCACGAAGGGCGTTACCTACCGCTACAGTGTAAGACCTACATCAAGAAGGGCGTTACTTGCCGCTACAGTGTAAGACCTACATCACGAAGGGCGTTACTTGCCGCTACAGTGTAAGACCTACATCACGAAGGGCGTTACTTGCCGCTACAGGGTAAGACCTACATCAAGAAGGGCGTTACTTGCCGCTACAGTGTAAGACCTACATCATGAAGGGCGTTACCTGCCGCTACAGTGTAAGACCTACATCATGAAGGGCGTTACTTGCCGCTACAGTGTAAGACCTACATCATGAAGGGCGTTACTTGCCGCTACAGTGTAAGACCTACATCATGAAGGGCGTTACTTGCCGCTACAGTGTAAGACCTACATCATGAAGGGCGTTACCTGCCGCTACAGTGTAAGACCTACATCATGAAGGGCGTTACCTGCCGCTACAGTGTAAGACCTACATCATGAAGGGCGTTACTTGCCGCTACAGTGTAAGACCTACATCATGAAGGGCGTTACCTGCCGCTACAGTGTAAGACCTACATCATGAAGGGCGTTACTTGCCGCTACAGTGTAAGACCTACATCATGAAGGGCGTTACTTGCCGCTACAGTGTAAGACCTACATCATGAAGGGCGTTACTTGCCGCTACAGTGTAAGACCTACATCACGAAGGGCGTTACTTGCCGCTACAGTGTAAGACCTACATCATGAAGGGCGTTACTTGCCGCTACAGTGTAAGACCTACATCACGAAGGGTGTTACCTGCCGCTACAGTGTAAGACCTACATCATGAAGGGCGTTACCTGCCGCTACAGTGTAAGACCTACATCAGGAAGGGCGATACTTGCCGCTACAGTGTAAGACCTACATCATGAAGGGCGTTACTTGCCGCTACAGTGTAAGACCTACAGTGTCTATAGAAGGTGATGCCACTTTACATTCACATTTGAGTCATTTATCAGCTAATGAAGGTGAGACCACATACCATGATGATCACAAGACATCTTTGTTTAAAGTGTTGGTAGCTACCGAGGTGCACGAATCAAAGCAAGCGACGGAAACTAAATGTTTCCTTCTCAGGTGCGTCTGATGGGTGTGGTCTCTAAGGGCCAGCCCACTCTAGTTGTCATGGAGCTGATGACCCATGGCGACCTGAAGAGCTACCTGCGCTGCCTCCGCCCCGACTCTGAGGTACACACACACACATTATTGGGATCCCTGTCCTGGGGGCTAGTCTAGGGGTAGAGCTGCCTCCCCCTGCAGGCAGCGGCTCTATCCACCCTGTATCTCTCTTCACTCTCTACCCTGTATCCCTCTCCACCCTGTATCTCTCTCCACCCTGTATCCCTCTCCACCCTGTATCCCTCTCCACCCTGTATCTCTCTCCACCCTGTATCTCTCTCCACCCTGTATCTCTCTCCACCCTGTATCTCTCTTCACTCTCTACCCTGTATCTCTCTCCACCCTGTATCCGTCTTCTCTCTCCACCCTGTATCCCTCTCCACCCTGTATCCCTCTCCACCCTGTATCTCTCTCCACCCTGTATCCCTCTTCTCTCTCCACCCTGTATCCCTCTCCTCTATCTACCCTGTATCTCTTTCTCTACCCTGTATCCCTCTTCTCTCTCCACCCTGTATCCCTCTCCACCCTGTATCTCTCTCCACCCTGTATCCCTCTTCTCTCTCCACCCTGTATCCCTCTCCACCCTGTATCCCTCTCCACCCTGTATCTCTCTTCACTCTCTACCCTGTATCCCTCTCCACCCTGTATCTCTCTCCACCCTGTATCTCTCTTCACTCTCTACCCTGTATCTCTCTCCACCCTGTATCTCTCTTCACTCTCCACCCTGTATCCCTCTTCTCTATCCACCCTGTATCCCTCTCCACCCTGTATATCTCTCCACCCTGTATCCCTCTCCTCTATCCACCCTGTATCCCTCTCCACCCTGTATCCCTCTCCACCCTGTATCCCTCTCCACCCTGTATCCCTCTCCACCCTGTATCTTTCTCCACCCTGTATCCCTCTCCTCTATCCACCCTGTATCCCTCTCCACCCTGTATCTCTCTCTACCCTGTATCCCTCTCCTCTCTCCACCCTGTATCCCTCTCCTCTATCCACCCTGTATCCCTCTCCACCCTGTATCCCTCTCCACCCTGTATCTCTCTCCACCCTGTATCTCTCTCCACCCTGTATCCCTCTCCTCTATCCACCCTGTATCCCTCTCCACCCTGTATCTCTCTCCATCCTGTATCCCTCTCCTCTATCCACCCTGTATCTCTCTCCACCCTGTATCCCTCTCCTCTATCCACCCTGTATCTCTCTCCACCCTGTATCCCTCTCCTCTATCCACCCTGTATCCCTCTCCACCCTGTATCCCTCTCCACCCTGTATCCCTCTCCACCCTGTATCTCTCTCCACCCTGTATCCCTCTCCTCTATCCACCCTGTATCCCTCTCCACCCTGTATCCCTCTCCTCTATCCACCCTGTGTCCATCGCCACCCTGTATCCCTCTCCTCTATCCCTTCTTCTCATATTGAACTATATCACAAATACCCCAAAACATCTATATTTATGACTAGCAATTGTTGTGATCTATGCGCCCCCTTGTGGCCTGTTGAAGAATAGCCCTAGTATTAATACATGTCTTGTCAGAATAACCCTACTGGGCGCCCGCCCCCCACGCTGAGGGAGATGGTCCAGATGACAGCAGAGATAGCAGACGGCATGGCCTACCTCAACGCCAAAAAGTTTGTCCACAGAGATCTGGCCGCTAGGAACTGCATGGTGGCACAGGACTTCACTGTCAAGATAGGAGGTAGTCTACACTCACACTGTCTCTCACTCACTCACACAGTCTTTACCCTAACTTTAACCCCAAAATCACCCTAGCCTCTAACCCTAACCCTAGCCCCTGACCATGGTCCTAACCCTAGCCCCTAACCCTAGCCTCTAAACCTAACCCTAGCCCCTGACCATGGTCCTAACCCTAGTCCCTTAAACTAACCCTAGCCCCTAACCCTAAACCAAACCTTAGCTCCTAACCCTAAAACTGACCCTAGCTCCTAACCCTAAAACTGACCCTAGCTCCTAACCCTAAACCTGACCCTAGCCCCTAACCCTAAAACTGACCCTAGCTTCTAACCCTAAACCTGACCCTTGCTCCTAACCCTAATTCGAACACTAATTCTAACCTTAACCCTAAACCCCCTAGATATAGCATTTGACCTTGTGGGGACTAACAACATGTCCCCAGTTGGTCCAATTTTTGTTTGTTTACTATTGTTGTGGGGACTTGTGGTCCAGTATAGTTAAACACATTCACACACACATATCAAGATAGTAGGTATGGGAACTCACTTCCTCACATATACAATGTAATACTTTTAAATACATCTACATGCATGTTTAACTGCCTTCTGCAGTCGGAAGTTTGCATACACTTAGGTTGGAGTCATTAAAACTCGTTTTTCAACCACTCCACAAATTCCTTGTTACCAAACTATAGTTTTGGCAAGTCGGTTAGGACATCTACTTTGTGCATGACACAAGTAATTTTTCCAAAAATTGTTTACAGACAATTATTTCACTTATAATTCACTGTATCACAATCCCAGTGGGTCAGAAGTTTACATACGTTAAGTTGACTGTGCTTTTAAACAGCTTGGGAAATTCCAGAAAATGATGTCAGGGCTTTAGAAGCTTCTGATAGGCTAATTGACATAATTTGAGTCAATTGGAGGTGTACCTGTGGATGTATTTCAAGGCCTACCTTCAAACTCAGTGCCTCTCTGCTTGACATCATGGGAAAATCAAAAGAAATCATCCAAGATGTCAGAAAAATAATTGTAGACCTCCACAAGTCTGGTTCATCCTTGGGAGCAATTTTCAAATGCCTGAAGGTACCACATTCATCTGTACAAACAATAGTACACAAGTATAAACACCATGGGACCACGCAGCCGTCATACCACTCAGGAAAGAGACGCGTTCTGTCTCCTAGAGATGAACGTACTTTGGTGCGAAAAGTGCACCTCAATCCCAGAACAACAGCAAAGGACCTTTTGAAGATGCTTGAGGAAACCAGTACAAAAGTATCTATATCCACAGTAAAACGAGTCCTATATCGACATAACCTGAAAGGCCGCTCAGCAAGGAAGAAGCCACTGCTCCAAAACCTCCATAAAAAAGCCAGACTACGGTTTGCAACTGCACCTGGGGACAAAGATCGTACTTTTTGGAGAAATGTCATCTGGTCTGATGAAACAAAAATATAACTATTTGGCTATAATGACCATCGTTATGTTTGGAGGAAAAAGGGGGACGCTTGCAAGCCGAAGAACACCATCCCAACCGTGAAGCATGGTGGTGACAGCATCATGTTGTGGGGGTGCTTTGCTGCAGGAGGGACTGGTGCACTTCACAAAATAGATGGCATCATGAGGCAGGAAAATGATGTGGATATATTGAAGCAACATCTCAAGACATCAGTCAGGAAGTTAAAGCTTGGTCACAAATGGGTCTTCCAAATGGCCAATGACCCCAAGCATACTTCCAAAGTTGGGGCAAAATGGCTTAAGGACAACAAAGTCAAGGTATTGGAGTGGCCATGACCTCAAAGCCCTGACCTCAATCCTATAGAAAATTTGTGGGCAGAACTGAAAAGCGTGTGCGAGCAAGGAGGCCTACAAACTTGACTCAGTTACACCATACACAAAATGTTTGACCCAATTTAAACAATTTAAAGGCAATGCTACCAAATACTAATTGAGTGTATGTAAACGTTTGACCCACTGGGAATGTGATGAAAGAAATAAAAGCTGAAATAAATCACTCTCTACTATTATTCTGACATTTCACATTCTTAAAATAAAGTGGTGATCCTAACTGACCTAAAACAGGGAATTATTACTAGGATTAAATGTTAGGAATTGTGAAAAACTGAGTTTAAATGTATTTGGCTAAGGTGTATGTAAACTTCCGACTTCAACTGTATTTGCCTTTTCATATAGGTCATTTGTATTTTCTCTCCTTTCTCTAAATGTTTGTATGAATTGTTGACAGCTTGTTACAATGCAGGTTCCTGTTCTGGGATAATAATAAAATATATTCTCTACTCAACCCTCAGACTTTGGTATGACCAGAGACATCTATGAGACGGACTACTACCGTAAGGGAGGAAAGGGTCTTCTTCCTGTCCGCTGGATGGCTCCTGAGTCTCTAAAGGACGGAGTGTTCACTGCACACTCTGACTGCTGGTGAGGATACGTGACTGTGTCTCTGTCTGTCTCTCTGTCTCTGTCTGTCTCTGTGTGTCTATTTCTTTGTGTCTCTCTCTGTCTCTCTGTGTGTCTCTCTGTGTGTCTCTGTGTGTCTGTCTGTGAGTGTGAGCCTGCTAACTGGTTCCTCAAGTTTTTTCCCTACCTATCCACCTATGGAGTTTTTCCTTGCCACTCGTGTGTGTGTGTGTGTGTGTGTGTGTGTGTGTGTGTGTGTGTGTGTGTGTGTGTGTGTGTGTGTGTGTGTGTGTGTGTGTGTGTGTGTGTGTGTGTGTGTGTGTGTGTGTCTCCCAGGTCATTTGGGGTGGTGTTGTGGGAGATCAGTACCCTAGCAGAGCAGCCGTACCAGGGCCTGTCTAACGAGCAGGTCCTGAAGTTCGTCATGGATGGAGGATATCTGGACCGACCAGACAACTGTGCTGACCGGCTGTAAGTCTCACCTCTAGATCAATGTTTTAAATGATAATGTCTGTATAGTCCAGCTCAATGATATCACACTGTAGATATCTATGGTGTAGTCGTGGTCATTGTGGGATGGGAAGACCATTTATAGATGACAACGTTAGAACAATCACTGATTATTACTCTTCTTTGGTGATCATGATATTGAGGATATTGGTGATCATGATATTGGTGATCATGATACTGAGGATATTGGTGATCATGATATTGGGGATATTAGTGATCATGATACTGGGGATATTGGTGATCATGATACTGGGGATATTGGTGATCATGATACTGGGGATATTGGTGATCATGATACTGGGGATATTGGTGATCATGATATTGGGGTTATTGGTGATCATGATATTGGGGTTATTGGTGATCATGATATTGGTGATATTAGGGATATTGGTGATCATGATATTGGGGATATTGGTGATCATGATATTGGTGGTATTTGTGATCATGATATTGGGGGATATTAGGGATATTGGTGATCATGATATTGGGGATATTAGTGATCATGATATTGGGGATATTAGTGATCGTGATATTGGGGATATTGGTGATCGTGATATTGGTGGTATTTGTGAGCATGATATTAGGGATATTGGGGATGTTAGGGATATTGGTGATCATGATATTGGTGATCATGATACTGGGCATATTGGTGATCATGATATTGGGGATGTTAGGGATATTGGTGATCATGATACTGGGCATATTGGTGATCATGATATTGGGGATATTGGTGATCATGATACTGGGGATATTGGTGATCATGATATTTTTGGATATTGGTGATCATGATACTGGTGATCATGATATTGGGGATATTGGTGATCATGATATTGGGGATATTAGTGATCATGATATTGGGGATATTGGTGATCATGATACTGGGGATATTGGTGATCATGATACTGGTGATATTGGGGATCATGATATTGGTGATATTGGTGATCATGATATTAGTGATCATGATACTGGGGATATTGGTGATCGTGATACTGGGGATATTGGGGATCATGATATTGGGGATATTGGTGATCATGATACTGGGGATATTGGTGATCATGATATTTGGGATATTGGTGATCATGATATTGGAAATATTAGTAATCATGATACTGGGGATGTTAGGGATCACGATATTGGGGATATTAGTGATCACGATACTGGGGATATTGGTGATCATGATATTGGGGATATTAGTGATCATGATACTGGGGATATTGGTGATCATGATATTGGGGATGTTAGGGATATTAGTGATCATGATACTGAGGATATTGGTGATCATGATAATGGGGATATTGGTGATCATGATAATGGGGATATTGGTGATCATGATATTGGGGATATTAGTGATCATGATACTGGGGATATTGGTGATCATGATATTGGGGATATTGGTGATCATGATATTGGGGATATTAGTGATCATGATACTGGTGATATTGGTGATCATGATATTGTTGATATTAGTGATCGTGATATTGGGGATATTAGGGATATTGGTGATCATGATATTGGGGATATTAGTGATCATGATATTGGGGATATTAGTGATCGTGATATTGGGGATTTTGGTGATCGTGATATTGGTGGTATTTGTGAGCATGATATTAGGGATATTGGGGATGTTAGGGATATTGGTGATCATGATACTGGGCATATTGGTGATCATGATATTGGGGATGTTAGGGATATTGGTGATCATGATACTGGGCATATTGGTGATCATGATATTGGGGATATTGGTGATCATGATACTGGGGATATTGGTGATCATGATATTTTTGGATATTGGTGATCATGATACTGGTGATCATGATATTGGGGATATTGGTGATCATGATATTGGGGATATTAGTGATCATGATATTGGTGATATTGGTGATCATGATATTAGTGATCATGATACTGGGGATATTGGTGATCGTGATACTGGGGATATTGGGGATATTGGTGATCATGATACTGGGGATATTGGTGATCATGATACTGGGGATATTGGTGATCATGATATTTGGGATATTAGTGATCACGATACTGGGGATATTGGTGATCATGATATTGGGGATATTAGTGATCATGATACTGGGGATATTGGTGATCATGATATTGGGGATGTTAGGGATATTAGTGATCATGATACTGAGGATATTGGTGATCATGATAATGGGGATATTGGTGATCATGATAATGGGGATATTGGTGATCATGATATTGGGGATATTAGTGATCATGATACTGGGGATATTGGTGATCATGATATTGGGGATATTGGTGATCATGATATTGGGGATATTGGTGATCATGATACTGGTGATATTGGGGATCATGATATTGGTGATATTGGTGATCATGATATTAGTGATCATGATACTGGGGATATTGGTGATCGTGATACTGGGGATATTGGGGATCATGATATTGGGGATATTGGTGATCATGATACTGGGGATATTGGTGATCATGATAATGGGGATATTGGTGATCATGATATTGGGGATATTAGTGATCATGATACTGGGGATATTGGTGATCATGATATTGGGGATATTGGTGATCATGATATTGGGGATATTAGTGATCATGATACTGGTGATATTGGTGATCATGATATTGTTGATATTAGTGATCGTGATATTGGGGATATTAGGGATATTGGTGATCATGATATTGGGGATATTAGTGATCATGATATTGGGGATATTAGTGATCGTGATATTGGGGATTTTGGTGATCGTGATATTGGTGGTATTTGTGAGCATGATATTAGGGATATTGGGGATGTTAGGGATATTGGTGATCATGATATTGGTGATCATGATACTGGGCATATTGGTGATCATGATATTGGGGATGTTAGGGATATTGGTGATCATGATACTGGGCATATTGGTGATCATGATATTGGGGATATTGGTGATCATGATACTGGGGATATTGGTGATCATGATATTTTTGGATATTGGTGATCATGATACTGGTGATCATGATATTGGGGATATTGGTGATCATGATATTGGGGATATTAGTGATCATGATATTGGTGATATTGGTGATCA
This sequence comes from Salvelinus namaycush, assembly GCF_016432855.1. NCBI lineage: Eukaryota > Metazoa > Chordata > Actinopteri > Salmoniformes > Salmonidae > Salvelinus > Salvelinus namaycush. The sequence goes on from NC_052317.1 coordinate 38,477,169, forward strand.
TGATATTAGTGATCATGATACTGGGGATATTGGTGATCGTGATACTGGGGATATTGGTGATCATGATACTGGGGATATTGGTGATCATGATACTGGGGATATTGGTGATAATGATATTTGGGATATTGGTGATCATGATATTGGAAATATTAGTAATCATGATACTGGGGATGTTAGGGATCACGATATTGGGGATATTAGTGATCACGATACTGGGGATATTGGTGATCATGATATTGGGGATATTAGTGATCATGATACTGGGGATATTGGTGATCATGATATTGGGGATGTTAGGGATATTAGTGATCATGATACTGAGGATATTGGTGATCATGATAATGGGGATATTGGTGATCATGATAATGGGGATATTGGTGATCATGATATTGGGGATATTAGTGATCATGATACTGGGGATATTGGTGATCATGATATTGGGGATATTGGTGATCATGATATTGGGGATATTAGTGATCATGATACTGGGGATATTGGTGATCATGATATTGGGGATATTAGTGATCGTGATATTGGGGATATTAGTGATCATGATACTGGGGATATTGGTGATCATGATATTGGGGATATTAGTGATCATGATAATAGGGATATTGGTGATCATGATATTGGGGTTATTGGTGATCATGATATTGGTGGTATTTGTGAGCATGATATTAGGGATATTGGTGATCATGATATTGGGGATATTAGTGATCATGATATTGGGGATATTAGTGATCATGATATTGGTGATCATGATATTGGTGGTATTTGTGAGCATGATATTGGGGATATTAGGGATATTGGTGATCATGATATTGGGGATGTTAGGGATATTGGTGATCATGATATTGGTGATCATGATACTGGGGTATTGCTGATCATTATATTGGGGATATTGGTGATCATGATACTGGGATATTGCTGATCATTATATTGGGGATATTGGTGATCATTATATTGGGGATATTGGTGATCATGATACTGGGGTATTGCCGATCATTATATTGGGGATATTGGTGATCATGATATTGGTGATCATGATACTGGGGTATTGCTGATCATTATATTGGGGATATTGATGACATTGGGGATAGTGGTGATATTGGTGAAATCCTGATTGAGTTGTTACAATAACTTTGATACAACATCTATCATCGCCTCTCTCCTTTTCTCTTCCTCTCCTCTCCTCCCCTCTTCCTCCTTGTCTTCTCTCCTGTCCTCTTTCTCCATTCCTCCTCCCCTCTTCCTCCTTGTCTCCTCTCCTCCTCTCCTCTTCCTCCTTGTCTTCTCTGCTTCTCTCCACCTTCTGCTCTTTCTCCCTCCTCCTCCTCTTCTCTCCTCAGACACAATCTGATGTCAATGTCCTGGCAGTACAACCCCAAGCTGCGTCCCAGCTTCCAGGAGATCATTGAGATGCTCCACGAGGACCTTCACCAGTCCTTCCAGGAGGTCTCCTTCTACTATAGCCAGGAGAACAAGCCTCCGGAGCAGGAGGACTTTGACCTGGACATGGACAACATGGAGAGCATTCCCCTAGACCCATCCTCTTACTCTCAGAGAGGGGACCACAGTTCCTCTTACTCTCAGAGAGGGGACCACAGTTCCTCTTACTCCCAGAGAGGGGACCACAGCTCTGAGCGGGACGAGGCGGGTTCGTCACTGGGGTTGAGACAAAACAACTACGAGGAACACATCCCGTACACACACATGAACGGGGGAAAGACTAACGGACAACAGACACTAGCCCTCCCTCGGTCTAGTCCCTCCTAACAGAACATTAAATGGGGTAAGGGTCTAGTCCCTCCTAACAGAACATTATATGGGGTACGGGTCTAGTCCCTTCTAACAGAACATTAAATGGGGCAAGGGTCTAGTCCCTCCTAACAGAACATTAAATGGGGCAAGGGTCTAGTCCCTCCTAACAGAACATTAAATGGGGCAAGGGTCTAGTCCCTCCTAACAGAACATTAAATGGGGCACGGGTCTAGTCCCTCCTAACATAACATTATATGGGGTAAGGGTCTAGTCCCTCCTAACAGAACATTATATGGGGTAAGGGGCTAGTCCCGCCTAACAGAACATTATATGGGTTAAGGGTCTAGTCCTCCTAACAGAACATTATATGGGGTACGGGTCTAGTCCCTCCTAACAGAACATTATATGGGGTAAGGGTCTAGTCCCTCCTAACAGAACATTATATGGGGTAAGGGTCTAGTCCCTCCTAACAGAACATTATATGGGGCAAGGGTCTAGTCCCTCCTAACAGAACATTATATGGGGTAAGGGTCTAGTCCCTCCTAACAAAACATTATATGGGGTAAGGGTCTAGTCCCTCCTAACAGAACATTATATGGGGTACGGGTCTAGTCCCTCCTAACAGAACATTATATGGGGTAAGGGTCTAGTCCCTCCTAACAGAACATTATATGGGGTAAGGGTCTAGTCCCTCCTAACAGAACATTATCCCCATGTCTTTCCCTCACACAGATGAATTGATATGAATATAGTTTTGTTGTTTTGTATAGATGATCACTTTTTTCACTTGTTCAGAGGCCTCCTGGAAGTACACATCTCAGGACATTATTGCTCTCTGTTGTCAAGATGCCACCCTCATTACACTACAGTATGTAGCCATGTTGTCCAATGTCAACCAGGAGAGAACATACAACCAACCACACGTACACTTTTTGTATTCAAGAAAGACAAACCTCCCTCTACTGCTTCTCTCTTGTACTCAACCTTTTTTTTCTTTTTTTAATATTGCCAAGTTTCCACGAATGTGTGGCGGAGGTAGAAATCAACTGTGAAAAGAATTCAACTTTGGGTCAACCTGAAGGCTGCTAACCCCAGGACTCTCCAGACTGTCCCTTCCCCAAGCTGAGGCTCTCTCCCTGGGCAGCTCAGCCCTCCCTGGGCCATGGAGGTCCCCCATGGTGTCGCTCAGTGTAAAAGTGCCCTTTTATCTCTGTCTGTGACCTGCATCTTATGTCATGGAGCTGTGTCTGTCTGACCTGCATCTTATGTCATGGAGCTGTGTCTCTGTCTGTGACCTGCATCTTATGTCATGGAGCTGTGTCTGTCTGTGACCTGCATCTTATGTCATGGAGCTGTGTCTCTGTCTGTGACCTGCATCTTATGTCATGGAGCTGTGTCTGTCTGTGACCTGCATCTTATGTCATGGAGCTGTGTCTGTCTGTGACATGCATCTTATGTCATGGAGCTGTGTCTCTGTCTGTGACCTGCATCTTATGTCATGGAGCTGTGTGTCTGTCTGTGACCTGCATCTTATGTCATGGAGCTGTGTCTCTGTCTGTGACCTGCATCTTATGTCATGGAGCTGTGTCTGTCTGTGACCTCCATCTTATGTCATGGAGCTGTGTCTGTCTGTGACATGCATCTTATGTCATGGAGCTGTGTCTGTCTGTGACCTGCATTGAATGTCATGGAGCTGTCTCTTTGTCCTCTGAAGTTGTCAAGGAACGACAGACTTTCTGAGACTTGAGAACTAGCTAACTTTTGGATTGATGAATGTGTCAAATCCATTTTCGAATCTTCGAAACAAACTTTATCGATCCACTGGAGAAGCTTGTTGTCATCTCTCCTCACACTCTGCAGTATTACAAACATCACATAAAGAATTAACATATTTCTTTGGTTATATATTTTTTATTTATTTAGGTTTCATTTTCTCATTTTGAGTTTTCACATTTACAGCTGAAGGATATTTAAAAATCTGTTTGAGGGGGGGGGAAAAACATTTTTACAAAAAGAAAACGAGTTCCTCAGATGACCAATAGATGCTTCTTTTGGTATATTTTAGTGGGTATAGAAAATATAAATATATATATATATAAATATATTATTGATGGTTTTTTCTACATAGTTGTTGACATTGTGTTTCATGAGGTATTTCCGGTCTGTAGGAAAAAAAATGTTTTTACATGTTTGTCTCTTATGTTTATTTTTTCTAATCCAGAAATCATACTAATAATCATTTGGACTTGTGATCAACAAACAGCACTTGGTCTTTCCTCTCCGTATCAGATGCACAGTAAGCGGAGGAGGAGGAGGAGCTTGGCTTGGCCCGTTGATATCAAATCAAACTGTCTGCTCTAGATAAATAAAGCAGTGTGGTGCAACATGACAACGCTCTGTCTCTGTTTCTCTCCTCATGCGTCTGTTATTGTTTACTATGTAGTTTATTACGTCAGGATGTGGTATGTGTGTACAATTGATCTCAGAGTGAGGTCTTTGTGTAATCAATATACAGTACCAGTCAAAAGTTTGGACACCTACTCATTCAAGGGTTTTTCTTTTAAGTTTACTATATTCTACATTGTAGAATAATAGTGAAGACATCAAAACTATGAAATAACACCTATGGAATCATCACCTACATCACGAAGGGCGTTACTTGCCGCTACAGTGTAAGACCTACATCATGAAGGGCGTTACCTGCCGCTACAGTGTAAGACCTACATCATGAAGGGCGTTACTTGCCGCTACAGTGTAAGACCTACATCACGAAGGGCGTTACTTGCCGCTACAGTGTAAGACCTACATCACGAAGGGCTTTACTTGCCGCTACAGTGTAAGACCTACATCACGAAGGGCGTTACTTGCCGCTACAGTGTAAGACCTACATCACGAAGGGCTTTACTTGCCGCTACAGTGTAAGACCTACATCACGAAGGGCGTTACTTGCCGCTACAGTGTAAGACCTACATCACGAAGGGCTTTACTTGCCGCTACAGTGTAAGACCTACATCACGAAGGGCGTTACTTGCCGCTACAGTGTAAGACCTACATCATGAAGGGCGTTACCTGCCGCTACAGTGTAAGACCTACATCACGAAGGGCGTTACCTGCCGCTACAGTGTAAGACCTACATCACAAAGGGCTTTACTTGCCGCTACAGTGTAAGACCTACATCACGAAGGGCGTTACTTGCCGCTACAGTGTAAGACCTACATCACGAAGGGCGTTACTTGCCGCTACAGTGTAAGACCTACATCACGAAGGGCTTTACTTGCCGCTACAGTGTAAGACCTACATCACGAAGGGCGTTACTTGCCGCTACAGTGTAAGACCTACATCACGAAGGGCGTTACTTGCCGCTACAGTGTAAGACCTACATCATGAAGGGCGTTACTTGCCGCTACAGTGTAAGACCTACAGTGTCTATAGAAGGTGATGCCACTTTACATTCACATTTGAGTAATTTATCAGCTAATGAAGGTGAGACCACATACCATGATGATCACAAGACATCTTTGTTTAAAGTGTTGGTAGCTACCGAGGTGCACGAATCAAAGCAAGCGACGGAAACTAAATGTTTCCTTCTCAGGTGCGTCTGATGGGTGTGGTCTCTAAGGGCCAGCCCACTCTAGTTGTCATGGAGCTGATGACCCATGGCGACCTGAAGAGCTACCTGCGCTGCCTCCGCCCCGACTCTGAGGTACACACACACACATTATTGGGATCCCTGTCCTGGGGGCTAGTCTAGGGGTAGAGCTGCCTCCCCCTGCAGGCAGCGGCTCTATCCACCCTGTATCTCTCTTCCCTCTCCACCCTGTATCTCTCTCCACCCTGTATCTCTCTCCACCCTGTATCCCTCTCCACCCTGTATCTCTCTCCACCCTGTATCTCTCTCCACCCTGTATCTCTCTTCACTCTCTACCCTGTATCTCTCTCCACCCTGTATCCCTCTTCTCTCGCCACCCTGTATCCCTCTCCACCCTGTATCCCTCTCCACCCTGTATCCCTCTTCTCTCTCCACCCTGTATCCCTCTCCACCCTGTATCCCTCTTCTCTCTCCACCCTGTATCCCTCTCCACCCTGTATCTCTCTCCACCCTGTATCCCTCTCCACCCTGTATCTCTCTCCACCCTGTATCCCTCTCCACCCTGTATCCATCTCCACCCTGTATCCCTCTCCACCCTGTATCTCTCTCCACCCTGTATCTCTCTCCACCCTGTATCCCTCTTCTCTCTCCACCCTGTGTCCCTCTCCACCCTGTATCCCTCTCCACCCTGTATCTCTCTTCACTCTCTACCCTGTATCCCTCTCCACCCTGTATCTCTCTTCACTCTCTACCCTGTATCTCTCTCCACCCTGTATCTCTCTTCACTCTCCACCCTGTATCCCTCTTCTCTATCCACCCTGTATCCCTCTCCACCCTGTATCTCTCTCCACCCTGTATCCCTCTCCTCTATCCACCCTGTATCCCTCTCCACCCTGTATCCCTCTCCTCTATCCACCCTGTATCCCTCTCCACCCTGTATCTCTCTCTACCCTGTATCCCTCTCCTCTCTCCACCCTGTATCCCTCTCCTCTATCCACCCTGTATCCCTCTCCACCCTGTATCCCTCTCCACCCTGTATCCCTCTCCACCCTGTATCTCTCTCCACCCTGTATCCCTCTCCTCTATCCACCCTGTATCCCTCTCCACCCTGTATCTCTCTCCACCCTGTATCCCTCTCCTCTATCCACCCTGTATCCCTCTCCACCCTGTATCTCTCTCCACCCTGTATCCCTCTCCTCTATCCACCCTGTATCCCTCTCCACCCTGTATCTCTCTCCACCCTGTATCCCTCTCCTCTATCCACCCTGTATCCCTCTCCACCCTGTATCTCTCTCCACCCTGTATCCCTCTCCTCTATCCACCCTGTATCCCTCTCCACCCTGTATCCCTCTCCTCTATCCACCCTGTATCCCTCTCCACCCTGTATCTCTCTCTACCCTGTATCCCTCTCCTCTCTCCACCCTGTATCCCTCTCCACCCTGTATCTCTCTCTACCCTGTATCTCTCTCTACCCTGTATCCCTCTCCTCTCTCCACCCTGTATCCCTCTCCTCTATCCACCCTGTATCCCTCTCCACCCTGTATCCCTCTCCACCCTGTATCCCTCTCCACCCTGTATCTCTCTCCACCCTGTATCCCTCTCCTCTATCCACCCTGTATCCCTCTCCACCCTGTATCTCTCTCCACCCTGTATCCCTCTCCTCTATCCACCCTGTATCCCTCTCCACCCTGTATCTCTCTCCACCCTGTATCCCTCTCCTCTATCCACCCTGTATCTCTCTCCACCCTGTATCCCTCTCCTCTATCCACCCTGTATCCCTCTCCACCCTATATCCCTCTCCTCTATCCACCCTGTGTCCATCGCCACCCTGTATCCCTCTCCTCTATCCCTTCTTCTCATATTGAACTATATCACAAATACCCCAAAAACATCTATATTTATGACTAGCAATTGTTGTGATCTATGCGCCCCCTTGTGGCCTGTTGAAGAATAGCCCTAGTATTAATACATGTCTTGTCAGAATAACCCTACTGGGCGCCCGCCCCCCACGCTGAGGGAGATGGTCCAGATGACAGCAGAGATAGCAGACGGCATGGCCTACCTCAACGCCAAAAAGTTTGTCCACAGAGATCTGGCCGCTAGGAACTGCATGGTGGCACAGGACTTCACTGTCAAGATAGGAGGTAGTCTACACTCACACTGTCTCTCACTCACTCACACAGTCTTTACCCTAACTTTAACCCCAAAATCACCCTAGCCTCTAAACCTAGCCTCTAACCCTAACCCTAGCCCCTGACCATGGTCCTAACCCTAGCCCCTAACCCTAGCCTCTAAACCTAACCCTAGCCCCTGACCATGGTCCTAACCCTAAACTTAACCCTAGCCCCTGGCCATGGTCCTAAACCTAACCCTAGCTCCTAACCCTAAAACTGACCCTAGCTCCTAACCCTAGCCCCTGACCCTAAAACTAACCCTAGTTCCTTAAACTAACCCTAGCCCCTAACCCTAAACCAAACCTTAGCTCCTAACCCTAAAACTAACCCTAGTCCCTAACCCTAAAACTAACCCTAGCTCCTAACCCTAAACCCAACCTTAAACCTAACCCTAAAACTAACCCTAGCTCCTAACCCTAAACCTGACCCTAGCCCCTAACCCTAAAACTGACCCTAGCTCCTAGCCCTAATTCGAACACTAATTCTAACCTTAACCCTAAACCCCCTAGATATAGCATTTGACCTTGTGGGGACTAACAACATGTCCCCAGTTGGTCCAATTTTTGTTTGTTTACTATTGTTGTGGGGACTTGTGGTCCAGTATAGTTAAACACATTCACACACACATATCAAGATAGTAGGTATGGGAACTCACTTCCTCACATATACAATGTAATACTTTTAAATACATCTACATGCATGTTTAACTGCCTTCTGCAGTCGGAAGTTTACATACACTTAGGTTGGAGTCATTAAAACTCGTTTTTCAACCACTCCACAAATTCCTTGTTACCAAACTATAGTTTTGGCAAGTCGGTTAGGACATCTACTTTGTGCATGACACAAGTAATTTTTCCAAAAATTGTTTACAGACAATTATTTCACTTATAATTCACTGTATCACAATCCCAGTGGGTAAGAAGTTTACATACGTTAAGTTGACTGTGCTTTTAAACAGCTTGGGAAATTCCAGAAAATGATGTCATGGCTTTAGAAGCTTCTGATAGGCTAATTGACATAATTTGAGTCAATTGGAGGTGTATCTGTGGATGTATTTCAAGGCCTACCTTCAAACTCAGTGCCTCTCTGCTTGACATCATGGGAAAATCAAAAGAAATCATCCAAGATGTCAGAAAAATAATTGTAGACCTCCACAAGTCTGGTTCATCCTTGGGAGCAATTTTCAAATGCCTGAAGGTACCACGTTCATCTGTACAAACAATAGTACACAAGTATAAACACCATGGGACCACGCAGCCGTCATACCACTCAGGAAAGAGACGCGTTCTGTCTCCTAGAGATGAACGTACTTTGGTGCGAAAAGTGCACCTCAATCCCAGAACAACAGCAAAGGACCTTTTGAAGATGCTTGAGGAAACCAGTACAAAAGTATCTATATCCACAGTAAAACGAGTCCTATATCGACATAACCTGAAAGGCCGCTCAGCAAGGAAGAAGCCACTGCTCCAAAACCTCCATAAAAAAGCCAGACTACGGTTTGCAACTGCACCTGGGGACAAAGATCGTACTTTTTGGAGAAATGTCATCTGGTCTGATGAAACAAAAATAGAACTATTTGGCTATAATGACCATCGTTATGTTTGGAGGAAAAATGGGGATGCTTGCAAGCCGAAGAACACCATCCCAACCATGAAGCATGGTGGTGACAGCATCATGTTGTGGGGGTGCTTTGCTGCAGGAGGGACTGGTGCACTTCACAAAATAGATGGCATCATGAGGCAGGAAAATGATGTGGATATATTGAAGCAACATCTCAAGACATCAGTCAGGAAGTTAAAGCTTGGTCACAAATGGGTCTTCCAAATGGCCAATGACCCCAAGCATACTTCCAAAGTTGGGGCAAAATGGCTTAAGGACAACAAAGTCAAGGTATTGGAGTGGCCATGACCTCAAAGCCCTGACCTCAATCCTATAGAAAATTTGTGGGCAGAACTGAAAAGCGTGTGCGAGCAAGGAGGCCTACAAACCTACAAACCTGACTCAGTTACACCATACACAAAATGTTTGACCCAATTTAAACAATTTAAAGGCAATGCTACCAAATACTAATTGAGTGTATGTAAACGTTTGACCCACTGGGAATGTGATGAAAGAAATAAAAGCTGAAATAAATCACTCTACTATTATTCTGACATTTCACATTCTTAAAATAAAGTGGTGATCCTAACTGACCTAAAACAGGGAATTATTACTAGGATTAAATGTTAGGAATTGTGAAAAACTGAGTTTAAATGTATTTGGCTAAGGTGTATGTAAACTTCCGACTTCAACTGTATTTGCCTTTTCATATAGGTCATTTGTATTTTCTCTCCTTTCTCTAAATGTTTGTATGAATTGTTGACAGCTTGTTACAATGCAGGTTCCTGTTCTGGGATAATAATAAAATATATTCTCTACTCAACCCTCAGACTTTGGTATGACCAGAGACATCTATGAGACGGACTACTACCGTAAGGGAGGAAAGGGTCTTCTTCCTGTCCGCTGGATGGCTCCTGAGTCTCTAAAGGACGGAGTGTTCACTGCACACTCTGACTGCTGGTGAGGATACGTGACTGTGTCTCTGTCTGTCTCTCTGTCGCTGTCTGTCTGTCTGTCTGTCTGTCTGTCTGTCTGTCTGTCTGTCTGTCTGTCTGTGTCTGTCTGTCTGTCTGTCTGTCTGTCTGTCTGTCTGTCTGTCTGTCTGTCTGTCTGTCTGTCTGTCTGTCTGTCTGTCTGTGTGTGTGTGTCTCTCTGTGTGTCTGTTTCTGTGTGTCTCTCTGTGTGTCTGTTTCTGTGTGTCTCTGTGTGTCTGTCTGTGAGTGTGAGCCTGCTAACTGGTTCCTCAAGTTTTTTCCCTACCTATCCACCTATGGAGTTTTTCCTTGCCACTCGTGTGTGTGTGTGTGTGTGTGTGTGTGTGTGTGTGTGTGTGTGTGTGTGTGTGTGTGTGTGTGTGTGTGTGTGTGTGTGTGTGTGTGTGTGTGTGTGTGTGTGTGTGTGTGTGTGTGTGTGTGTGTGTCCCAGGTCATTTGGGGTGGTGTTGTGGGAGATCAGTACCCTAGCAGAGCAGCCGTACCAGGGCCTGTCTAACGAGCAGGTCCTGAAGTTCGTCATGGATGGAGGATATCTGGACCGACCAGACAACTGTGCTGACCGGCTGTAAGTCTCACCTCTAGATCAATGTTTTAAATGATAATGTCTGTATAGTCCAGCTCAATGATATCACACTGTAGATATCTATGGTGTAGTCGTGGTCATTGTGGGATGGGAAGACCATTTATAGATGACAACGTTAGAACAATCACTGATTATTGCTCTTCTTTGGTGATCATGATATTGAGGATATTGGTGATCATGATATTGGTGATCATGATACTGAGGATATTGGTGATCATGATATTGGGGATATTAGTGATCATGATACTGGGGATATTGGTGATCATGATATTGTGGATATTGGAGATCATGATATTGGGGATATTGGTGATCATGATACTGAGGATATTGGTGATCATGATATTGGGGATATTAGTGATCATGATACTGGGGATATTGGTGATCATGATACTGGGGATATTGGTAATCATGATATTGGGGTTATTGGTGATCATGATATTGGTGATATTAGGGATATTGGTGATCATGATATTGGGGATATTAGTGATCATGATATTGGGGATATTAGTGATATTGGTGATCATGATATTGGTGGTATTTGTGATCATGATATTGGGGATATTAGGGATATTGGTGATCATGATATTGGGGATATTAGTGATCATGATATTGGGGATATTAGTGATCATGATATTGAGGATATTGGTGATCGTGATATTGGTGGTATTTGTGAGCATGATATTAGGGATATTGGTGATCATGATATTGGGGATGTTAGGGATATTGGTGATCATGATATTGGTGATCATTATACTGGGCATATTGGTGATCATGATATTGGGGATGTTAGGGATATTGGTGATCATGATATTGGTGATCATGATACTGGGCATATTGGTGATCATGATATTGGGGATATTGGTGATCATGATACTGGGGATATTGGTGATCATGATATTGAGGATATTGGTGATCATGATACTGGTGATCATGATATTGGGGATATTGGTGATCATGATATTGGGGATATTGGTGATCATGATATTGGGGATATTGGTGATCATGATATTGGTGATCATGATATTGGGGATATTGGTGATCATGATATTGGGGATCATGATACTGGGCATATTGGTGATCATGATATTGGGGATATTGGTGATCATGATACTGGGGATATTGGTGATCATGATATTGAGGATATTGGTGATCATGATACTGGTGATCATGATATTGGGGATATTGGTGATCATGATATTGGGGATATTCGTGATCATGATATTGGGGATATTGGTGATCATGATATTAGTGATCATGATACTGGGGATATTGGTGATCGTGATACTGGGGATATTGGGGATCATGATATTGGGGATATTGGTGATCATGATACTGAGGATATTGGTGATCATGATATTGGAAATATTAGTAATCATGATACTGGGGATATTGGTGATCATGATACTGGGGATATTGGTGATCATGATATTTGGGATATTGGTGATCATGATATTGGAAATATTAGTAATCATGATACTGGGGATGTTAGGGATCACGATATTGGGGATATTAGTGATCATGATACTGGGGATATTGGTGATCATGATATTGGGGATATTAGTGATCATGATACTGGGGATATTGGTGATCATGATATTGGGGATGTTAGGGATATTAGTGATCATGATACTGAGGATATTGGTGATCATGATAATGGGGATATTGGTGATCATGATATTGGGGATATTGGTGATCATGATACTGGGGATATTGGTGATCATGATATTGGAAATATTAGTAATCATGATACTGGGGATATTGGTGATCATGATTTTGGGGATATTAGTGATCATGATTTTGGGGTTATTAGTGATCATGATATTGGTGGTATTTGTGAGCATGATATTGGGGATATTAGGGATATTGGTGATCATGATATTGGGGATCATGATACTGGGGATATTGGTGATCATGATATTGGGGATATTGGTGATCATGATACTGGGGTATTGCTGATCATTATATTGGGGATATTGATGACATTGGGGATAGTGGTGATATTGGTGAAATCCTGATTGAGTTGTTACAATAACTTTGATACAACATCTATCATCGCCTCTCTCCTTTTCTCTTCCTCTCCTCTCCTCCCCTCTTCCTCCTTGTCTTCTCTCCTGTCCTCTTTCTCCATTCCTCCTCCCCTCTTCCTCCTTGTCTTCTCTCCTGTCCTCTTTCTCCATTCCTCCTCCCCTCTTCCTCCTTGTCTCCTCTCCTCCTCTCCCCTTCCTCCTTGTCTTCTCTCCTCCTCCCCTCTTCCTCCTTGTCTTCTCTGCTTCTCTCCACCTTCTGCTCTTCCTCCTCCTCCTTATCCTCTCTTCTTCCTCCTCCTCTTCTCTCCCTCCTCCTCCTCTTCTCTCCTCAGACACAATCTGATGTCAATGTCCTGGCAGTACAACCCCAAGCTGCGTCCCAGCTTCCAGGAGACCATTGAGATGCTCCACGAGGACCTTCACCAGTCCTTCCAGGAGGTCTCCTTCTACTATAGCCAGGAGAACAAGCCTCCGGAGCAGGAGGACTTTGACCTGGACATGGACAACATGGAGAGCATTCCCCTAGACCCATCCTCTTACTCTCAGAGAGGGGACCACAGTTCCTCTTACTCTCAGAGAGGGGACCACAGTTCTTCTTACTCTCAGAGAGGGGACCACAGTTCCTCTTACTCCCAGAGAGGGGACCACAGCTCTGAGCGGGACGAGGCGGGTTCGTCACTGGGGTTGAGACAAAACAACTACGAGGAACACATCCCGTACACACACATGAACGGGGGAAAGACTAACGGACAACAGACACTAGCCCTCCCTCGGTCTAGTCCCTCCTAACAGAACATTAAATGGGGTAAGGGTCTAGTCCCTCCTAACAGAACATTAAATGGGGTAAGGGTCTAGTCCCTCCTAACAGAACATTAAATGGGGTAAGGGTCTAGTCCCTCCTAACAGAACATTATATGGGGTAAGGGTCTAGTCCCTCCTAACAGAACATTATATGGGGTAAGGGTCTAGTCCCTCCTAACAGAACATTATATGGGGTAAGGGTCTAGTCCCTCCTAACAGAACATTATATGGGGCAAGGGTCTAGTCCCTCCTAACAGAACATTATATGGGGCACGGGTCTAGTCCCTCCTAACAGAACATTATATGGGGTAAGGGTCTAGTCCCGCCTAACAGAACATTATATGGGGTAAGGGTCTAGTCCCGCCTAACAGAACATTATATGGGTTACGGGTCTAGTCCCTCCTAACAGAACATTATATGGGGTAAGGGTCTATTCCCGCCTAACAGAACATTATATGGGTTACGGGTCTAGTCCCTCCTAACAGAACATTATATGGGGTAAGGGTCTAGTCCCTCCTAACAGAACATTATATGGGGTAAGGGTCTAGTCCCTCCTAACAGAACATTATATGGGTTACGGGTCTAGTCCCTCCTAACAGAACATTATATGGGGTACGGGTCTAGTCCCTCCTAACAGAACATTATATGGGGTAAGGGTCTAGTCCCTCCTAACAGAACATTATCCCCATGTCTTTCCCTCACACAGATGAATTGATATGAATATAGTTTTGTTGTTTTGTATAGATGATCACTTTTTTCACTTGTTCAGAGGCCTCCTGGAAGTACACATCTCAGGACATTATTGCTCTCTGTTGTCAAGATGCCACCCTCATTACACTACAGTATGTAGCCATGTTGTCCAATGTCAACCAGGAGAGAACATAAAACCAACCACACGTACACTTTTTGTATTCAAGAAAGACAAACCTCCCTCTACTGCTTCTCTCTTGTACTCAACCTTTTTTTTCTTTTTTTAATATTGCCAAGTTTCCACGAATGTGTGGCGGAGGTAGAAATCAACTGTGAAAAGAATTAAACTTTGGGTCAACCTGAAGGCTGCTAACCCCAGGACTCTCCAGACTGTCCCTTCCCCAAGCTGAGGCTCTCTCCCTGGGCAGCTCAGCCCTCCCTGGGCCATGGAGGTCCCCCATGGTGTCGCTCAGTGTAAAAGTGCCCTTTTATCTCTGTCTGTGACCTGCATCTTATGTCATGGAGCTGTGTCTGTCTGACCTGCATCTTATGTCATGGAGCTGTGTCTCTGTCTGTGACCTGCATCTTATGTCATGGAGCTGTGTGTCTGTCTGTGACCTGCATCTTATGTCATGGAGCTGTGTCTCTGTCTGTGACCTGCATCGAATGTCATGGAGCTGTGTCTGTCTGACCTGCATCTTATGTCATGGAGCTGTGTCTCTGTCTGTGACCTGCATCTTATGTCATGGAGCTGTGTCTGTCTGTGACCTCCATCTTATGTCATGGAGCTGTGTCTGTCTGTGACATGCATCTTATGTCATGGAGCTGTGTCTGTCTGTGACCTGCATTGAATGTCATGGAGCTGTCTCTTTGTCCTCTCAAGTTGTCAAGGAACGACAGACTTTCTGAGACTTGAGAACTAGCTAACTTTTGGATTGATGAATGTGTCAAATCCATTTTCGAATCTTCGAAACAAACTTTATCGATCCACTGGAGAAGCTTGTTGTCATCTCTCCTTACACTCTGCAGTATTACAAACATCACATAAAAAATTAACATATTTCTTTGGTTATATATTTTTTATTTATTTAGGTTTCATTTTCTCATTTTGAGTTTTCACATTTACAGCTGAAGGATATTTAAAAATCTGTTTGAGGGGGGGAAAAAACATTTTTACAAAAAAAGAACGAGTTCCTCAGATGACCAATAGATGCTTCTTTTGGTATATTTTAGTGGGTATAGAAAATATAAATATATATATATATAAATATATTATTGATGGTTTTTTCTACATAGTTGTTGACATTGTGTTTCATGAGGTATTTCCGGTCTGTAGGAAAAAAAATGTTTTTACATGTTTGTCTCTTATGTTTATTTTTTCTAATCCAGAAATCATACTAATAATCATTTGGACTTGTGATCAACAAACAGCACTTGGTCTTTCCTCTCCGTATCAGATGCACAGTAAGCGGAGGAGGAGGAGGAGCTTGGCTTGGCCCGTTGATATCAAATCAAACTGTCTGCTCTAGATAAATAAAGCAGTGTGGTGCAACATGACAACGCTCTGTCTCTGTTTCTCTCCTCATGCGTCTGTTATTGTTTACTATGTAGTTTATTACGTCAGGATGTGGTATGTGTGTACAATTGATCTCAGAGTGAGGTCTTTGTGTAATCAATATACAGTACCAGTCAAAAGTTTGGACACCTACTCATTCAAGGGTTTTTCTTTTAAGTTTACTATATTCTACATTGTAGAATAATAGTGAAGACATCAAAACTATGAAATAACACCTATGGAATCATGTAGTAACCAAAAAAGTGTTAAACAAATCAAAATATATTCAAAGTAGCCACCCTTTGCCTTGACAACTTTGCACACTCTTGGCATTCTCTCATCCAGCTTCAACTGGAATGCATTTCCAACAATCTTGAAGGAGTTCCCACATATGCTGAGCACTTGTTGGCTGCTTTTCCTTCACTCTGCGGGCAAACTCATCCCAAACCATCTCAATTGGCTTGAGGTTGAGTGATACTGGAGGCCAGGTCATCTGATGCAGCACTCCATCACTCTCCTTCCTGGTCAAATATCCCTTACACAGCCTGGAGGTGTGTTGGGTCATTGTCCTGTTGAAAAACAAATGATATTCCCACTAAGCGCAAACCAGATGGGATGACGTATCACTGCAGAATGCTGCGGTAGCCATGCTGGTTAAGTGTGCCTTGAATTCTAAATAAATCACTGACAGTGTCACCAGCAAAGCCCCCCCTACACCATCACATTCACACCTCCTCCTCCATGCTTCACAGTAGGAACCACACATACAGAGATCATCTGTTCACCTACTCTGCGTCTCACAAAGACGGTGGTTGGAACCAAAAATCGCAAATTTGGACTCAAAGGACAGATTTCCACCAGTCTAATGTCCATTGCTCGTGTTTCAGGGCCTAAGCAAGTCCTTTAGTAGTGGTTTCTTTGCAGCAATTCAACCAATCTCAATTGCACTCCACACTGCCCTTTCCCACCTGGACAAAAGGAACATCTATGTGAGAATGCTGTTCATTGACTACAGCTCAGCATTCAACACCATAGTGCCCATCATTAAGCTAAGGACCCTGGGACTAAACACCTCCCTCTGCAACTGGATCCTGGACTTCCTGACGGGCCGCCCCCAGGTGGTAAGGGTAGGCAACAACACGTCTGCCACGCGGATCCTCAACACGGGGGCCCCTTAGGGGTGCGTGCTCAGTCCCCTCCTGTACTCCTTGTTCACCCACAACTGCGTGGCCAAACACAACTCCAACACCATTAAGTTTTCTGACAACACAACAGTGGTAGGCCTGATCACCGACAACGATGAGACGGCCTATAGGGAGGAGGTCAGAGACCTGGCAGTGTGGTGCCAGGAAAACAACCTCTCCCTCAATGTGAGCAAGACAAAGGAGCTGATCGTGGACTACAGGAAACGGCGAGCTGAACAGGCCCCCATTAACATCGACGGGGCTGTTGTGGAGCGGGTCGAGACTTTCATGTTCCTTAGTGTCCAGATCACAAACAAACTATCATGGTCCAAACACACCAAGACAGTCGTGAAGAGGGCACGACAACGCCTTTTCCCCCTCAGGAGACTGAAAAGATTTGTCATGTGTCCCCAGATCCTCAAAAAGTTATACAGCTGCACCATCGAGAGCATCCTGACCGGTTGCATCACAGCCTGGTGTGGCAACTGCTCAGCATCTGACCGTAAGAAGCTACAGAGGATAGTGCGTACGGCCCAGTACATCACTGGGGCCAAAATTCCTGCCAGCAGGACCAATGTAATAGGCGGTGTCAGAGGAAAGCCCAAAAACTTGTCAGAGACTCCAGTCACCCAAGTCACATGTTTTCTCAGCTACTGCACGGCAAGCGGTACCGGAGTGCCAAGTCTAGGACCAAAAGGGTCCTTAGCAGCTTCTACCCCCAAGCCATAAGACTGGTGAGCAATTAATCAAATGGCCAACGGACTATTTACATTGACACCCCCCCCCCATTTGTTTTGTACACTGCTGCCACTCGCTGTTGATCTATGCATAGTCACTTCACCCCTACCTACACGTACAAATTACCTCGATTAACCTGTACTCCCGCACATTGACTCTGTACCAGTACCCCCTCTATATAGCCTCCACATTGACTCTGTACCAGTACCCCCTCTATATAGCCTCCACATTGACTCTGTACCGGTACCCCCTGTATATAGCCTCCACATTGACTCTGTACCAGTACCCCCTGTATATAGCCTCCACATTGACTCTGTACCGGTACCCCCTCTATATAGCCTCCACATTGACTCTGTACCGGTACCCCCTGTATATAGCCTCCACATTGACTCTGTACTGGTACCCCTGTATATAGCCTCCACATTGACTCTGTACCAGTACCCCCTGTATATAGCCTCCACATTGACTCTGTACCGGTACCCCCTCTATATAGCCTCCACATTGACTCTGTACCGGTACCCCCTGTATATAGCCTCCACATTGACTCTGTACCAGTACCCCCTGTATATAACCTCCACATTGACTCGGTACCGGTACCTCCTGTATATAGCCTCCACATTGACTCTGTACCGGTACCCCCTGTATATAGCCTCCACATTGACTCTGTACCGGTACCCCCTGTATATAGCCTCCACATTGACTCTGTACCGGTACCCCCTGTATATAGCCTCCAAATTGACTCTGTACCGGTACCCCCTGTATATATCCTCCACATTGACTCTGTACCGGTACCCCCTGTATATAGCCTCCACATTGACTCTGTACCGGTACCCCCTGTATATAGCCTCCACATTGACTCTGTACCAGTACCCCCTGTATATAGCCTCCACATTGACTCTGTACCAGTACCCCCTGTATATAGCCTCCACATTGACTCTGTACCGGTACCCCCTGTATATAGCCTCCACATTGACTCTGTACCGGTACCCCCTGTATATAGCCTCCACATTGACTCTGTACCAGTACCCCCTGTATATAGCCTCCACATTGACTCTGTACCAGTACCCCCTGTATATAGCCTCCACATTCACTCTGTACCGGTACCCCCTGTATATAGCCTCCACATTGACTCTGTACCGGTACCCCCTGTATATAGCCTCCACATTGACTCTGTACCAGTACCCCCTGTATATAGCCTCCACATTGACTCTGTACCAGTACCCCCTGTATATAGCCTCCACATTGACTCTGTACCAGTACCACCTCTATATAGCCTCCACATTGACTCTGTACCAGTACCCCCTGTATATAGCCTCCACATTGACTCTGTACCAGTACCCCCTCTATATAGCCTCCACATTGACTCTGTACCGGTACCCCCTGTATATAGCCTCCACATTGACTCTGTACCAGTACCCCCTGTATATAGCCTCCACATTGACTCTGTACCGGTACCCCCTGTATATAGCCTCCACATTGACTCTGTACCTGTACCCCCTGTATATAGCCTCCACATTGACTCGTTACCAGTACCCCCTGTATATAGCCTCCACATTGACTCTGTACCTGTACCCCCTGTATATAGTCTCCACATTGACTCGGTACTGGTACCCCCTGTATATAGCCTCCACATTGACTCTGTACCAGTACCCCCTGTATATAGCCTCCACATTGACTCTGTACCGGTACCCCCTGTATATAGCCTCCACATTGACTCTGTACCGGTACCCCCTGTATATAGCCTCCACATTGACTCTGTACCGGTACCCCCTGTATATAGCCTCCACATTGACTCTGTACCGGTACCCCCTGTATATAGCCTCCACATTGACTCTGTACCGGTACCCCCTGTATATAGTCTCCACATTGACTCTGTACCGAAACCCCCTGTATATAGCCTCCACATTGACTCTGTACCGGTACCCCCTGTATATAGCCTCCACATTGACTCTGTACCGGTACCCCCTGTATATAGCCTCCACATTGACTCTGTACCGGTACCCCCTGTATATAGCCTCCACATTGACTCTGTACCAGTACCCCCTGTATATAGTCTCCACATTGACTCTGTACCGGTACCCCCTCTATATAGCCTCCACATTGACTCTGTACCAGTACCCCCTGTATATAGCCTCCACATTGACTCTGTACCGGTACCCCCTGTATATAGCCTCCACATTGACTCTGTACCAGTACCCCCTGTATATAGCCTCCACATTGACTCTGTACCGGTACCCCCTGTATATAGCCTCCACATTGACTCTGTACCAGTACCCCCTGTATATAGTCTCCACATTGACTCTGTACCGGTACCCCCTGTATATAGCCTCCACATTGACTCTGTACCAGTACCCCCTGTATATAGCCTCCACATTGACTCTGTACCGGTACCCCCTGTATATAGTCTCCACATTGACTCTGTACCAGTACACCCTCTATATAGTCTCCACATTGACTCTGTACCAGTACCCCCTGTATATAGTCTCCACATTGACTCTGTACCGGTACCCCCTGTATATAGCCTCCACATTGACTCTGTACCAGTACCCCCTGTATATAGCCTCCACATTGACTCTGTACCAGTACCCCCTGTATATAGCCTCCACATTGACTCTGTACCAGTACCCCCTGTATATAGCCTCCACATTGACTCTGTACCAGTACCACCTCTATATAGCCTCCTTATTGTTGTTTTATTGTGTTAATTTACTTTAGTTTATTAGGTAAATATTTTCTTAACTCTTCTTGAACTGCACTGTTGGTTAAGGGCTTGTGAGTAAGCGTTTCACAGTAAGGTCTACACTTGTATTCAGCGAATGTGACAAGGTTTGATTTGATTTGAAGGCCTGATTCACGCAGTCTCCTCTGAACAGTTGATATTGAGATGTCTGTTACTTGAACTCTGTGAACCATTTATTTGGACTGCAATCTGAGGGGCAGTTAACTCCTCTGCAGCAGAAGTAACTCTGGGTCTTCCTTTCCTGTGGCGGTCCTCATGAAAGCCAGTTTCATCATAGAGCTTGATGGTTTTTGCAACGGCATTTGAAGAAACTTTAAAAGTTCTTGAAATTTTCCGGATTGATTGACCTTCATGTCTTAAAGTAATGATGGACTGTCGTTTCTCTTTGCTTATTTGAGCTGTTCTTGCCATAATATGGACTTGGTCTTTTACCAAATAGGGCTATCTTCTGCATACCACTCCTACCTTGTCACAACACAACTGATTGACTCAAACGCATTAAGAAGAAAATAAATTCCACAAATTAACTTTTAACTAAGCACACCTGTTAATTGAACTCCATACCAGGTGACTACCTCATGAAGCTGGTTGAGAGAATGCCAAGTGTGCAAAGCTGTCATCAAGGCAAAGGGTGGCAGCTTTGAAGAATCTCAAATATAAATTATATTTTGATTTGTTTAACACTCTTTTGGTTACTACATTAGTCCATATGTGTTATTTCATAGTTTTGATGTCTTCACTATCATTCTACAATGTAGAAAATCGTAAAAATAAAGAAAAACCCTGGAATGAGTGTGTCCAAACTTTTGACTGGTCCTGTAGATTCACATTCATCTAAAGGCTTAAAAATATTGTTATGAAAGTGCTATCCCAAGAAGATTGCATAATGATGTATGTATATCATACATACACTGTGTTGCTTTTGACCCCACGCATTGCATCGTATAGAAAGAGTCTTGAAATAGTTTGGACATTACAGTGTAAATGGAAGGGGGAAACAGAAGTTTTAAAATGCATACAGTACCAACAGCCAATTCATAGCCTGCAGTGTCTGATTTCTACCACACAGGGGCAGTGCAGTACAAGGTCAGTTCAGGGTCATCTTTACACAGTTCTGCTTACTGCAAAACAAGGTCCACCACATTACACTCAATAGATTCACATATTGGTTTTCTACTCAATAATATTCAGTCAGGTGTTGTTGCATTGGTGTCTGTTCGTGACAAGAAAAAAGGTTATTGGTGAGTAGTGACAAGTGTTTTTGTGCAACACACACACACACACACACACACACACACACAGCTGACCTATAAAAAGTAAACAAAACCCAACTGTCATCAGATGGTTTATCAGCAGATCAGAGAAGCTGAGTGCTATATAAACCTCCAGACTTGGCTCAGACACCACTGCACATTACATTTCTGTAATGCTTGGTCTCATTGGAATCCTTACTAACAAATATCAAAGCCAATAGAACAGAATTTCAAAAAGATAACCATCTGTTTATTTTCTACTCTAGTATGAAAAGGATTTTCTTGGAACTTCAGTAGGAGACTGCAGGACAAGTGATAAATACTGTGAGGTATAGGTGCTGTCCTCCCTGCTTCTCCACATCCCTGACTTCCTGTCTGTTTCCGAGTCTACTTCCTCCACTGGTCCTTCTCTCCATGGCCCTCCATCTGTCCACTGTTCCCCCTCCTCTCCTTCTTCCCCCTTTCCTCACCCTTCTGCCTCCCCCTCCTCTCCTCTTCACCCTTCTGCCTCCCCCTCCTCTCCTCCTCCTTCCCCTCGTCCCCCCAGATGATGACCTCGTCCCAGCCGTCCCAGCATGCCCAGTACTGGTCGTCAGCCCACGACACGCTGCCCGTCATGCTCACGCTCTTCTTCCGACGGAACGGCATGGGGCCTCTGTCGGCATGCAGGGGCAAGTTGCTGTACCAGCGTACCGTGTCGACCCCTCTGGGGCCCCACTGTCGTCCCCCACCTTGAGGCATAGGCGCCAGGGCTCTCTTGTCTTGTCCCTTCATGGAGCTCTGCTGATGAGCCTCTCCCTCCTGGTTCTCCCTACTGGTTCCAATGGCTTGGGACAGGGCAGGGTGGGAGGTGTATGGGGTCCACTCCTCCCTCCGCTTCAGCGGAGCCCCCCCTACACCCCTGCCTGGGGTGTTGGCTCTTTTTGCCTGTATCTCTGTTCTCCCTCCTCCAGGCAGCTTGATCACCACAGTGGACTGCTCACCCAAGGCCTCTGTGCTCTTGCAACGCAGCTCACGGCCAATCCCTGTCGCCCTGTCCACTGTCCTCCCCTCAGACCTTCTGGCCCCAGGGGCCACGGGCTCCCTCCTCAGGATGGTGACTCGGGCAGGGTCGGGGCCCCGACAGGCCTCCTGACCCCCAGCTCTGCTCCTCCTGAGGCCCACTGGCTGGTTGATGGTGTCCCCACAGCCATGCTCTGCACTGAGGCCTCTCACCAGGCCACTCATGCTCCTGGTTATGTCCATATCCCCCTGGGCTGAGTGTTTTCTCCTCTTGTCTACCCTCACCATCTTAAAGTCTCTTTGGTGCCCACCAGCCTTCTTGACCAGTGACTCCCTCTGCTCTACAGGTGGCCTACTATGGCACTCCATGTTTCACTGTCTGTCAGTCTGTCCAATTATCTGAATGAATGCACAGAAATTACTTTTTAAATTACAAATAAATTGGAAAGTTTGACAGTTGGAAAGCTAGGCCTAATTATTTTTGTTTACTTCAACAGCTAATGTTATTTATGAAAATTGTTTAGCAAGCTACTGTGGCCTAGAGAAACGTTACAGGCTAGGCTCGGCATTTCCAGTTCTTTGCATAGGGCTAACTATTTGCACATGTATATTGAACCTAAACTTAATTAACTATGTAACTTCAAACTCGCACAGTACCTGTTCATATGTCCTGATGTGGAGAGATGTTGTGATTGAAGAAAAAACTGCATCATTTCTCAATCATCTCGTTTCCATGGTCACAGACTGAGATGACAGATGTCAAGGATCGTTCCAGCACAGCTGTGGATAGTTCTAGAATGATGTCACTGGTTGACAACGCAATGCGCATTGACTCCACCCCATTTTCGAACGTTGCTATGGACACAGCAAAACAACGGAAAATATAGATTCGACTTCAGCTTTACTCCCATACTGCAGCTCGCTGATGGCAAACTTGCCATAGTAAATTATTTGATAGTCAATTTGTAGTGTATAAAAGTCAATTAAAGAAGTGTAAGTGTATAAGTGTTCATTTATATTCATTTCAGTCACGTTTGCCAACGTTAGCTAGACTTACTAGTAGGCTCGTTCTGTTGTGATAATAGCATTAATTGTGTTGTGTCTGGGTTTACTTCTGCCCATCCACCAGGCCAAGAACTATAACGATAACGATAAACTATTGGCTACATAACTATAAAACGTTGGTGGGCATCCACACTACAGGACAGTTTATGGTTATACTGTCCTACACCTGTCAATCAACGGATCAACGCATCCTACTGCAAGCTGCCTATTAATAAGGGGGTAAAACTAGACCATTCATGAGGTCTAGCGCACAGATACTGGTTCAGACCATTCAGTGCTTTCAGGGTGTGTTCATTGTCATAGTGACAACTGCAAATAATACTTCAATGTACATTTAGGCCTAATGAAAAATTATGTATTAACTCATATTTAAATATAGCAATTCAACAACATAAGAAATTTAGCCTGCGCATCTTTTAAACCAAATCAAATTTTATTGGTCACATACACATGGTTAGCGGATGTTAATGTGAGTGTAGCGAAATGCTTGTCCTTCTAGTTCCGACAGTGCAGTAATATTTAACAAGTAATCTAACAATTTCCCAATAACTACCTAATACACACAAATTTAAAGGGGTGAATGAGAATATGTACATGTAAGTATATGGATGAGCGATGGCCGAGCGGCATAGGCAAGATGCAGTAGATGGTATAGAGTACAGTATTTACATGTGATATGAGTAATGTAAGATATGTAAACATTATTAAAGTGGCATTATTTAAAGTGACTAGTGATCCATTTATTAAAGTGTCCAGTGATTGGGTCTCAATGTAGGCTGCAGCCTCTCTGAGTTAGCCATGGCTGTTTAGCAGTCTGATGGCCTCGAGATAGAAGCTGTGTTTCATTCTCTCTGTCCCAGCTTTGATGCACCTGTACTGACCTCGCCTTCTGGATGATAGCGGTGTGAACAGGCAGTGGCTCGGGTGGTTATTGTCCTTGATGATCTTTTTGGCCTTCCTGTGCTGTAGGTGTCTTGGAGGGCAGGTAGTTTGCCCCCGGTGTTGCGCCTTCTTCACCACACTGTCTGTGGGTGGACCATTTCAGTTAGTGATGTGTACGCCCAGGAACTTAAAACTTTCCACATGTAATTTACAGCATGCCATTGCCTCGTTGCGCAAGTGGTTTGTTTGCAAGTGATTTCCATTTTTCTAATGGTTGTCAATTCCTTTCGGTGTTCTTTTTCACTGTGCTCATCACTGTATGTCCTATTTGGTATTTATTAGGATTCCCATCAGTTACTCTTCCTGAGGTCCACATGAAACATGACAATACATAGTAAAGAACACTATTAGTCAAGGACTGAAATACAACTATTTGCAATGCATCAGTGCAACAATGTTATCATAACCGGCCAAAGGTGATCACACCAATGGGAGTGTGTATGTCTGAGGAGTATTTCTGTCTGTAATAAAGCCCTTTTTGTGGGGAAAAACTCATTCTGATTGACTGGGCCTGTCTCCCCAGTGGGTGGGCCCGGCTGCCAATTGGGTAGGTCTATGCCCTCCCAGGCATATGTATTTGGCAGATGATACAAAAAAAAAATTGAAAGCCATTTTGAAGTTTCTCTAGCCCTTGATGTAATTACACATTTTTCAAAGATGTCATGTTTAAATCGGAATTTGAAAAACTATGACGTTTTTGCATTGAAAGGTACTAATACCACTGAAGCTTGCTGTATTCCAGTCAAAGACACAGTGACTTATTTAGGGATAACAATTACAAAAGAAAAGGAAAGAATGAAGAACCTTAATCTTTTCCCAGATGTCTCATCTATAAAAAAATATATAAAAATAAGTTCAATTCATGGTTAGACAGAGATTTGTCCATTCGAGGAAGAGTTTTGCTGACTAAGGCTGAAGGTATGTCTAGAGTCTCCTATGTGTTCTCTTGTCTTGACAGACACAAATCTATTTGCTCCCAATTAGATAAACCACTGTTTAACTTTATATGGAAAAATAAACCTCACAAAGTGAAAAAATGTGTTCTTAAACAGAGTGTGTGAGGGCGGTCTTAAAGATTTATTGGATAAAGCGTTACTTTAAAGACCCAAACCGTTTTATTTTGTTTACAATACCAAATCTTATTTTCAATATATTTGGTGGCTTAAGTTCCCTTTTGCAGTGTCCTTATGCAGTTGAAACACTTCCTGTTAAACTGGCTGATTTCGACAAACAAATGCTTAATTGTTGGTTCCTTCTATACAAACAATTTTTCCCCTCATAAGGATGTTATATGGAATAATCTTGTCATTAAAACAAGTCACTGTTTTTAGAACATTGGTTTAGAAAGGACTTTGATTTGTGGGCCAGCTGCTCAACTCAGATGGACATCTGTAAACATACAATGACTTTTTAACAATGAAAGCTCACTGTCTCACCAAAGGAATATGAAATGGTGTGTAAAGCAATACCAGGTGATGTAGAAACAAACTGTTGTCAATGCAGATCCATCCCTTGTGAAGTCAATCATAGTAGTTAACAGTGTCTCAATTACTGATGAAAAATATATACAATTTGTTCATTAGAGAACCTTTTTATGAGTAATGTTCCAATAGAAAAATGTAGGTGGAACTTGCAATATGTTGTAAATTGGCCAAAGGTATGGACTTCATTATACAAAAATGTGCTCTCCACTAACAGAAAGTATGTGATAAATTTGATTATAATTCTTGCTAAATATCACAGCCATAAAAGAAAAAAACATCTTATTCATTCTTTTTTAAGGTAGACTTAAATAACTACGTTGCCACATTATAATATGTAAGAATAAGAAGGTATTGTAATCAATTGATACTCTTAAGCTTTTAAAATTTCTTTGAATGTAAAAACCCTACTCTATTCGTGATGTTTTATGTTACTTTTTTAAAGAAGGATGTATCGATTTTTTTGTAACACATTTGAATTTGTATCCTTCAAAATGTATAGAATTTCAATTTAACAAAACATTACAAAAATAAAAACATGCCAGGATGTGAAATCAGTAAGTTTATGATTCAATATTTGCTGTGATTTGTTGAGTCATTTTTTATATTATTATTATTTTATTGCAGAAAAACCAGTATGCATACAAGAAGTATACAAATAGACAATGATAACATATGCTAGAGGGTACAACAAATTACAGATTATACAAAGACCTTAAACACACACATTGATTGTTTTAACAGCTTTCATCTTTGAAGAATGTAGACTGGTCTTAATGTACTGCTTGAATTCCTTATAGAGAAAACAGTGTTTATTAGTGAATTTACATTTATGAATATGACATTTTGCCATTGGCACAATTAGATTTATGAGGTTAAATTGTTTTTCTTTATCCTTATGGTTAAGGAAACCGAGCAGCACATTCTCCCATTAAAAAAAGTCATCAAGAATATTAACAATTATAAAACTGAATATCTTTCTATAATTTTTTGTACATGTAGACAATGCGAAACTGTTTCTGGATGCTCAACACAAAAAGTACAGTCAATGTTAATGTCTTTTTAAAGTTTCTTCATGTAGTGATTCGCAGGGTAATACTTATGGATCATTCTGAAAGAGACCTCTTTGACCTTGTTAGCAAGCAGGTATTTGTGTGGTAATAACCAGACTTTTTTCCAACAGATATTAGTGACCAATGTATCGCAGTAAATCCCTTTGAAATAAAGCACGTATAGATCTGTTCTGACGGCGCAAGGAGAAACACATTTTCCCTATTGGAGAATCAACTGGATTAAGCGAGGGTAGGTTAAGATTAAGAAAGTGAGGTCTGGCTATACCTCTAAATAACATGAGAGTTCCAGGTGGAATAGCATCAAAGACTGGCGAACTCTAGGTGTAACAGGGATATTGTAACGGTATAAAAAAAAATCCTCATAATTGAGTAACAATCCTTCTGCATTAAAAAGTTGACTCACCTGCAGGATATGATTATTGAACCAGTTCTTTAAAAATAAAGATTTGTTGGTATACAAAATATCCTTATTGTTCCAAATGAAATACCTGTGGGGAAAAATGATGTTTATACACTGCTCAAAAAAATAAAGGGAACACTTAAACAACACAATGTAACTCCAAGTCAATCACACTTCTGTGAAATCAAACTGTCCACTTAGGAAGCAACACTGATTGACAATAAATTTCACATGCTGTTGTGCAAATGGAATAGACAAAAGGTGGAAATTATAGGCAATTAGCAAGACACCCCCAATAAAAGAGTGGTTCTGCAGGTGGTGACCACAGACCACTTCTCAGTTCCTATGCTTCCTGGCTGATGTTTTGGTCACTTTTACATTTACATTTAAGTCATTTAGCAGACGCTCTTATCCAGAGCGACTTACAAATTGGAAAGTTCATACATATTCACCCTGGTCCACCCGTGGGAATTTAACCCTGGTCCCGCCGTGGGAATTGAACCCACAACCCTGGCGTTGCAAGCGCCATGCTCTACCAACTGAGCCACACGGGACTTTTGAATGCTGCCGGTGCTTTCACTCTAGTGGTAGCATGAGACGGAGTCTACAACCCACACAAGTGGCTCAGGTAGTGCAGCTCATCCAGGATGGCACATCAATGCGAGCTGTGGCAAGAAGGTTTGCTGTGTCTGTCAGCGTAGTGTCCAGAGCATGGAGGCGCTACCAGGAGACAGGCCAGTACATCAGGAGACGTGGAGGAGGCCGTAGGAGGGCAAC
The DNA here is from genome assembly GCF_016432855.1 of Salvelinus namaycush. NCBI lineage: Eukaryota > Metazoa > Chordata > Actinopteri > Salmoniformes > Salmonidae > Salvelinus > Salvelinus namaycush. Next base: position 38,505,598 of record NC_052317.1, read on the forward strand.
AACCCAGCAGCAGGACCGCTACCTCCGCCTTTGTGCAAGGAGGAGCACTGCCAGAGCCCTGCAAAATGACCTCCAGCAGGCCACAAATGTGCATGTAGACTCCGTCTCATGCTACCACTAGAGTGAGAGCACCGCCAGCATTCAAAAGTGACCAAAACATCAGCCAGGAAGCATAGGAACTGAGAAGTGGTCTGTGGTCACCACCTGCAGAATCACTCCTTTTTTGGGGGTGTCTTGCTAATTGCCTATAATTTCCACCTTTTGTCTATTCCATTTGCACAACAGCATGTGAAATTTATTGTCAATCAGTGTTGCTTCCTAAGTGGACAGTTTGATTTCACAGAAGTGTGATTGACTTGGAGTTACATTGTGTTGTTTAAGTGTTCCCTTTATTTTTTTGAGCAGTGTATATATATACACTTGCTTGATATGTTTTCCAGTTTCTTGAAATACTTAGCAAATGTAACTTATTTCTATGGTCTATTCATTCCTTTTACATTTTAGTAGATGCCCTTATCCAGAGCAACTTACAGTAGTGAGCACATAAATGTTCCCCAGTGGGAATCGAACCCACAGCCCTAGTGCTGCAAGCATCACACTCTACCAACTGAACCACATCATTACAAATCACTTGATGTCTCAATGTGTTTAAATACTCTATTGGTCATTGTTTTATCTCCATTGTGATAGAAAGTCTGCAGGTACAAACCTAGATGACCAGCCTATGTACAATACAGTAATATACATTTACATTGTGGTTTGTAAGGATGGTAAATTTAATGCTGCACAAAAATTGGTGGTTTTCCATATTATTTGATCAAGAAAAATATTTAATTTGATGTGGATGTTTTGTGTCTTTGTCCATAACTTTGCATCTTTTGATGTAAATGTTTGAGGACAGGTTTTGTTCTCTCTGGATTCCATTAGAATGACATCACAGAGAAAGGGACAAGGCAACTCTGACAATTCCAACTTTTGAATACTGCAAGATACTGTTCTTAATTATACAACCTTTTTTTTGTTTGTTTCCAAAGTAGAGATGCTGAAATGTTTTATTGTTGTTGTTGCCTGCTCTGCAGAAGTCTATATCAGCCACTGATGCAAGTAAAGGCCCAGTGCACTACTTTTATGAATAGATTATTTTTATTCAGATTTTTCTGGGGGTGCTACAGTAGCTATGTCGATAGCCCTATATTTGTATTATTATTAGCAGCTCATCGTGTCTGTTTTAATATGGTGGACAAGGCCCATTTTACTTTCTCTGGTCATAGGAACAACATGAATATGTGCCGGAGGCAGATGCAGTGCGATTTGAGTTTCACAATCAGGTGGAAGACTGTGTCCCCTCTTTCTGGTTAGTCTCACCGGAGGAAAGGAAGGAGAGAGCAGGGACCACTAGAAGCGGACCCTCTGCTGCTCTCTCCCTCCCGCCGCTGAGACTAATGCCATGTTCAAAACAACTAGGAACTCAGAAATCTCCGACTTCAGTGTATTCAAGACAACTGGAAACTGCAAAAAAACGACATCCGACTGGGGAAAATCGTTTTGCACGGTCATCCAACTCGGAAACTCGGGCATATTTCTAGAGCTCCAACTTTCCAAACTGAAGTTCACTGACGTCATGATTTTACCAAATGTTTTCAGAGTTCCCAGTTGTCTTGAAATCACCATGACCATCATGATGTTACATAGTGGCAATTTTAGCATGTAAATCTTGGTGGGACAAACTCCAAAAAGCCACAACACAACACTAAACAATACATTAATTGCACTATAGCGAGGACGGACGTAGCCAATATAACTATTTGTTTTCTGTGGCGGTCCTCACGACAGCCAGTTTCACCATAGCGCTTGATGGATTTTGCAACTGCACTTGAAGAAACTTTCTTGAAATTTTACGGATTGACTGACCTTCATGTCTTAAAGTAATGATGGACTGTCATTTCTCTTTGCTTATTTGAGCTGTTCTTGCCATAATATGGACTTGGTCTTTTACCAAATAGGGCTATCTTCTGTACACCACTCCTACCTTGTCACAACACAACTGATTGGCTCAAACGCATTAAGAAGGAAAGAAATTCCACAAATTAACTTTTAGCAAGGCACACCTGTTAATTGAAATGCATTCCAGGTGACTACCTCATGAAGCTGGTTGAGAGAATGCCAAGAGTGTGCATAGCTGTCATCAAGGCAAAGGGTGGCTAATTTGAAGAATCCAAAATATAAATTATATTTTGATTTGTTTAACACTTTTTTGATTACTACATTATTATTTCATAGGTGTGTCCAAACTTTTGACTGGTACTATATATATATATATATATATATATATATATATAATAATAATAATGCTTATCTACATTAATGTAATAAAAAATTCAAAAGCGAAATGGATGTCTCTGTAACAGGTCTAGCAGAATTAATTGTGGAATATGTTGCGTTCATGAAATAAACGAACAACATCTCCCAGAATGCTTAGAGAAGGACTGATACTGGGGCGTATTCATTACGCCGATTGTGTTGCAAAACGTTTCTTAAACGGAAGCAAACGGAACGAAACGGGGCGGGACCTACCTGCATTTATTCAATAGAAACTCTCGTCTTAGTTGCAAAACTGTTTGGACTAATGATTACACCCTTGGCTCCTTGATCCAACGCTGGACGGGAATTTTCATTGCTTCATTTTTGTTGTTTGATCACTTGTCGCATAGGAAGCGTTACTTTCCACAGTGAAACTTATGTAGCCAATACAATTGTATCACTTTCCACTGGAACTACTTAGCAGAAGATACAAAGTAAACTTTAAACATTTTTTTTACCACTGCTCGCGTTGGGCTCGAGTTGATCGAGAATGGGGTAAGAATTGATCGAGCGGTTTGATGGCGTATTTTTGTCGTTTATCTTTCACAGGGAAAGGACATACTTATTGTTGATGTACTCTGGTCAGGGTACATAGCCTACAGTATGTGAAACTGCCAAATTACATTGTTGTTCGGTTAGCTAGGTGCTACAAAAACGTTATAAAATCGGTAGCATATGATGGCTATAATTGTAAATTTCATTAACTTTCTGAAAATTCCACATGTATTTTGCTAACTGTGATTAAATGCTTTACAGGCATATACGTTGTACAAACAAATGTCCAACTTTAATGCAACATTCAAACTTTACTGCAATTTGAGACTTATCTGTTGTCAAACAAAGCTTCTGAATATGGTTGTCTCTTCGAGACATTAAAGCTTAGATGTAAACATACACCTACCTCTCTACATACTCTACTGAGCATAACACCTGCCGTTTACACTCCTGACTATTTCCTGTTACTCGGTGAAGAGGTTCTACACCTGTTCAGTCACTGTGCTGGATCCTGCCTCTGTGTTGAATACAGTACAGGACATGACATTAGAAAGACAGATCCTTGTGGATTGTTCCTCTCCTATAATTATTTGTATTTATTTAACCTTTATTTAACAAGTCAGGCAAGGCAAGTCAGTTAAGAACATATTCTTATTTACAATGACAGCCTACCCCCGGCCAAACCCGGACGACGCTGGGCCAGTTGTGCGCCACCCTATGGGACTACCAATCACAGCCGGTTGTGATACTGTCTGGATTCGAACCAGGTTCTGTAGTGAGGCCTCTATAGCACTGAGATACCACTGCGCCACTCAGGAGCCCCACGGTCAATGTGTTCTCTCCAAGAAAACAGTAACATTCCATATATTCTCTCTGTTTCCATGGATTATGGCCTGTCCTGTCTCATGATCATTGTGGACCTTGCTAGGAGACCTGACACCTCTCAGATTGTGTGTGTGTGTGTGTGTGTGTGTGTGTGTGTGTGTGTGTGTGTGTGTGTGTGTGTGTGTGTGTGTGTGTGTGTGTGTGTGTGTGTGTGTGTGTGTGTGTGTGTGTAAAAACTCTGGCCAGGCCAGCCATCAGGGAGGTTGTTTTTTGTATTTTCCAGTCTGTCCCTGCAGAACTCCTGATGGAAGCAGGTCACATGATTATAATTAGGCCTAGATAGCTGGGCCACTCAAGATCATTCACCCACATCATTCTTCCCCAGCCTGAGGATTTACACTTTCGCCATGGGGATTCGCTGCCACAGTCCACACACACAGAGAGAGGCCAGGGGAGAGGCCAGGGGAGAGGCCAGGGGAGAGGCCAGGGGAGAGTGGCGCAGCGATCTAAGGCACTGCATCTCTTGTGCTAGAGGTGTCACTACAGACCCTGGTTCGATCCCGGGCTGTATCACAACCGGTCGTGATCGGGAGTCCCATAGGGGCGGCACACAATTGGCCCAGCGTCGTCCAGGGTTAAGGGAGGGTTTGGCCGGGGGTAGGCAGTCATTGTAAATAAGAATTTGTTCTTAACTGACTTGCCTGGTTAAAGAGAGAGACATGCAGAAATATACTTTGTGTACAATGCAAAACCCAAAAAATGCACGCAGACCAGAATTAGGACTATAGCCACTAGTTATCAAAATACAGATGCCAACACATTCCACCACAAAGCCCTCGCCTACAGAGATATGAACCTACAGAGTGTCCTCTAAGCCAGCTGGTTCTGGGGCTCTGTTCACAAACAAACCCCACAGAGGCCCAGGATAGAAACACATATGAGACCCAAACAAATTATGAGAAAGCAAAAAGATAACCCTTTGAGAAACTGGAAGGAATCAACCAAAAAACAGAGCAAATTGGAACGCTATCTGGACCTAAACAGAGAGGCATGAATGACTGACCACTGTGACTGAACCCAAATTAACAAAATCCTTGACTATGTACAGCACTGGAGGCTCCTCAGAGGAGGAAGGGGAGGACCATCCTCAGTTAATTTCAGAAAAATGTAAATATGAAACATTACAAATGTTATCCTTTTTAGATAAAACTATACTAAGTATATTCACATCACCAAATACATCACCAAATAATTGATTAAAACGCACTGCAATGAAGGTCTACAGTAGCCTCAACAACACTCTAGGGTAGCACCATGGTGTAGCTGGAGGACAGCTAACTTCCGTCCTCCTCTGGGTACATTGACTTCAATACAAAACCTAGGAGGCTCATGGTTCTCACCCCCTTCCATAGAATTACACACTAATTATGACAACTTCCGGAGGACGTCCTCCAGCCTATCAGAGCTCTTTCAGCATGAACTGACATGTTGTCCACCCAATCGAAGGATCAGAGAATACATCTAGAACTGAAAGCATAAGCTACAGCTAGCTAGCCCTGCATTGTATAAAATGTGGTGAGTAGTTGACTCAAAGAGAGGGAAAGACCATAGTTGAACAGGTTTGAAGCAGGAGAGAGAGATTTCAGATTTTTTTCACTTAGCTTGCTAATGCAGCTAGCTAGTTTAGCCTACTCAAACAGAGAGGAATGCTATGTTAGCTAGCTGACTTTGGTTATCCAACACTGGAACTCTTACAAGTCAAGGTAACCTTTTGGTTTTATTAATTTATTGTCACCGGGGCCTGCCGGTGTAACTGATAAACTGCTTGCTGACTGTACACTGTACTGCATGATTGTAGCGGGTTAACTAACGTGTTCTAGTAGCTATGTTGACTTGATGTTAGCTAATATGGTGACAATGATGTGTGTAGTATTATGATATGAAGCTTTGGCTTGGAAAGGTATTTTTGCCTGGTCACAGACAGCTGATGTGTTGTGCACTGAAGTCCACAAATGAAGGGAAAAGGTGAGACGAGGAGGTTGCGTAGATGTGAGAAGGAATTATACAACAATCAAAGTGATCATGCTGTTTGTACGTGTCTGCTATGAAAGTGAACTGTGTTTGCGTGTGATCAGAGGTGTATTCAATCCGTCGATTCTGTTGAAAAACGTTTCTTATACGGAAGCAAATGGAACTAAATGGGGAACTGAATGTGTCCAATAGAAACTCTCATTTGCAACTGTTGGACTAATGATTACACCTACATCAGCTAGATGAAGGCAAGTTTGTGCAAGGCGGAACTGAATGTGTCACTCTGTCAACTTTATTACAAAACCATTATCTCGACCTGTGCACCTGCGCTGTAAACGTTCACTCGTACTGTAGGCTAGGTTGTAGCAACCTCATAATGGGTACAGGGAAAATTTGAGTATCATGTCAAAGCCTAAACATCTCGATGTTACATTGAGCTGGTTGAATGGAATATGAATGACAGTCATCCAATATGCTGTAATAGAAACCGTCCTCCCTCATTTTAAATGGCACAGACAGCCACTGATGTACAGACTCAGTGAGCATAGCCTTGCTATTGAGGGAGGCTGCCATAGGCAGTCCTGACCCTCAAGAGAAGACAGGCTATGTGCACACTGCCCACAAAATGAGGTGGAAACTGAGCTACACTTCCTAACCTCCTGCCAAATGTATGACCACATTAGAGACACACATTTCCCTCAGATTACACAGACCCATAAAGAATTTGAAAACAAATCAAACATGGATGAACTTCCATATCTGTTTGGTGAAATACAGCAGTGTGCCATCACAGCAGCAAGATTTGTGGCCCGTTGCCAGAAAAGGGCAACCAGTGGAACACAAACAACATTGTTTATTTGTTTTCCGTTTCATACTTCAACTACTTGCACATTGTTACAACACTGTACATAACAAATAATATAACGTCTGAAATGTCTATATTCTTTAAAAACTTTTGTGAGTTTAATGTTTAATAATAATGCCCTTTGAATTGGAATTGAATTGAGTGCTAGAGAGAGACAGTGAGAGAGAGGGATGGAGACAGTGAGTGAAAGAGGGAGATGGAGACAGTGAGAGAGATGGAGACAGTGAGAGAGATGGAGAGAGCGAGAGAGATGGAGAGAGCGAGAGAGATGGAGACAGTGAGAGAGATGGAGACAGTGAGAGAGAGAGAGAGATGGACAGTGAGAGAGCGAGAACAATAGAAAGAAAGAGAAGGATAGATACTGTAGCTAGCTCCTGTTAATCAGTAAACAGTGTGTCAAGGCCCCTGCCATGTGGGCATGAAGGGAGCATGTTGAACATTTACTAACTAATTGAAGTGTGCTGACTTATTTATCAAAGACAGTCAGTATTGTAGGTGAGGGTAAACACACAAACACTTTTTACGCACTATTTTATTTTGTGTGAATGTTAACACACCGTTTGTGGAAAAATGCTTTTAGAGGCTTTTGTCAATTCCTCTGGACCAGGCCAACACAGTGTGTATTTCCTGATGGTTTTAAATCAGCGTTTCTGGACATAACGAAGGGTGTCCCACAGGTATCGATTGTTGGCCCTGTTCTTTTCACTATTTACATGAACAATATTGCTCTATCTGTAAAAAAAAAAAAAAAAAAAACTTTCACCTTTTCACATGACACTTTGCTGTATGTTATTGCCCCCCAGCTGACCAGGCTCTATCAGAGCTTCAATCTGTCTTTATCGCCCTGCAGAAAGACTTTGTTGAACTGAAATTGGTACTTAATGCAGGTAAAAACCAAGTATGTTGTTTTTCAAATCAAGTAAAAATGTATCTGATTTATGCATACGTACTTTGGATGGTGTCCACATTGACCGTGTCCCACTTTATAAATATCTGGACTGATGAAAAGCGATCTTTCAAAAAAACGTGTTAATGAAATTAAGAACTTAAAGTATTCTTCTTCAATAGGAACAGCTCCTGTCTTTCATTAAATAGCAGAAAACAAATCCTTCGGTCAACATTCATACCGGTTATTTAGACTATGGTGATGTCAACTATGTGAATGCAGCTGGCACCGTATTGAAGCCATTAGATGCAGTTCATCACAGTACATTGTGCTTTATTACGAGCGATAGGTTCAGTATACATCATTGCATTTTGTATCAGAAAGTAGGCTGGCCCTCTCAGAAGTCTCGGTCTTGCATAAACATCTGCCCTACCTTACTTCATTGTTAACCTTCAGACGTATAAGTTACCAGACCCGGAGTCGAGGATGGCTAACCCTAGAGATCCCTTCACCTAGTTAGGTCAATCTAATCAGTGTATTCTAATAGTACAGCCTTATGCATTCCGGAGTCATCTTTGTCCGCCTCGGGTGCGGAATCTATCTCAGATTCGGACTCAGAGTCACTGTAATAAATCTCTGAAAGTGGGCTCTGTTCGGCAGCGGGAAGTACCCTCCCTACGGTATCTGGAAGTTGCCCGGGTGAAAGTGGGCTCTGTTCGGCAGCGGGAAGTACCCTCCCTACCGTCTCTGGAAGTTGCCCGGGTGAAAGTGGGCTCTGTTCGGCAGCGGGAAGTACCCTCCCTACCGTCTCTGGATGTTGCCCGGGTGAAAGTGGGCTCTGTTCGGTGCTTTTAGTTGTTTTGCACTTCTCATCTAAAATGATCTCCAAAACTCCTTAAAGGTGGATGTTAGAGGACCTTTTTACTGAAGAAGGTTTCATGTGATTTGTGTTTTGTTTTCATGTTTAGTGTAATTGATGTTGTATTGATGTTCATGCAGGGCTCGTCTGTAAAATAAATAAAAGGCCTTAGTTTCAGCATGAGTCCCTGCTTAAGTAAAGGTTAAATTAACAAAACGGCCTTGGTGTCAGCATGACTCAGTAAAGGTTAAATTAACAAAAAGAAGAATGCAGGGCACATTAGTCACTGCAAACAGTGATCAGTGTTTATCCACTTGTTTCTACCACTACATGACTGCAGGCTCTGGCATGACAGGTTGGTAATAAAATATAGTGGTGGGGACTGACTTAGTAGAGTAAAAAACATGAGCTGCCACACACTGCTGGGATACTTGGCTGACTTGCTCGTCTAGTTCTTCTTCTGACTAACACAAAAGGGGCTAACCTGTATTTCATGCTCCACACCTTCTCCCAGTCCTCCCCTCCCTGTTCCTCCCCTCCTACCCTGTGCACTATATATAGGGAATAGGGCCTGGGAGGACAGGGGAGGAACAGGGAGGAGAGGACTGGGAGAAGGTGTGGAGCATGAAATACAGGTCTGGCAGAGCACAGTGTTGTCTTGGCCTCGCAGCCTTAGTGATCTGTCTTGCAGAGCACAGTGTTTCTTAGCCTCGCAGCCTTAGTGATCTGTCTGGCAGAGCACAGTGTTGTCTTAGCCTCGCAGCCTTAGTGATCTGTCTGGCAGAGCACAGTGTTTCTTAGCCTCGCAGCCTTAGTGATCTGTCTGGCAGAGCACAGTGTTGTCTTGGCCTCACAGCCTTAGTGATCTGTCTGGCAGAGCACAGTGTTTCTTAGCCTCACAGCCTTAGTGATCTGTCTGGCAGAGCACAGTGTTGTCTTGGCCTCGCAGCCTTAGTGATCTGTCTGGCAGAGCACAGTGTTTCTTAGCCTCGCAGCCTTAGTGATCTGTCTGGCAGAGCAAAGTGTTGTTTCTTAGCCTCGCAGCCTTAGTGATCTGTCTGGCAGAGCACAGTGTTTCTTAGCCTCGCAGCCTTAGTGATCTGTCTGGCAGAGCAAAATGTTGTTTCTTAGCCTCGCAGCCTTAGTGATCTGTCTAGCAGAGCAAAGTGTTGTTTCTTAGCCTCGCAGCCTTAGTGATCTGTCTGGCAGAGCACAGTGTTTCTTAGCCTCGCAGCGTTAGTGATCTGTCTGGCAGAGCAGTGTTGTTTCTTATACTCGCAGCCTTGGTGATCTGTCTGGCAGAGCACAGTGTTGTTTCTTAGCCTCGCAGCCTTAGTGATCTGTCTGGCAGAGCACAGTGTTTCTTAGCCTCGCAGCCTTAGTGATCTGTCTGGCAGAGCAGTGTTGTTTCTTATACTCGCAGCCTTGGTGATCTGTCTGGCAGAGCACAGTGTTGTTTCTTAGCCTCGCAGCCTTAGTGATCTGTCTGGCAGAGCAGTTTTGTTTAGCCTCGCAGCCTTAGTGATCTGTCTGGCAGAGCAAAGTGTTGTTTCTTAGCCTCACAGCCTTAGTGATCTGTCTGGCAGAGCAGTGTTGTTTCTTAGCCTCACAGCCTTAGTGATCTGTCTGGCAGAGCAGTGTTGTTTAGCCTCGCAGCCTTAGTGATCTGTCTGGCAGAGCAAAGTGTTGTTTCTTAGCCCCGCAGCCTTAGTGATCTATCTGGCAGAGCACAATGTTGTTTCTTAGCCTCGCAGCCTTAGTGATCTGTCTGACAGAGCACAGTGTTGTTTCTTAGCCTCACAGCCTTAGTGATCTGTCTGGCAGAGCACAGTGTTGTTTCTTAGCCTCACAGCCTTAGTGATCTGTCTGGCAGAGCACAATGTTGTTTCTTAGCCTCGCAAGCCATCCTGATCTCGCACGCTTACATGAATGGTTCGCTGCACAGATAGCACAGCGGTAATCAATCTGCTATTTACAAGGCTAATTGTTTCTTGATGTGCTGTACTGCAGGAAGTATCCGTGTCTGTCTGGGTACTTAACAGGTGAGCCAGAGGTTATAGGGACTCTGTCTTTATTACCCAGCTGTGTATTACACACACACACACACACACACACACACACACACACACACACACACACACACACACACACACACACATATATAGCAAGTGGGTTACTTTTCTCTACAGTACTGTAGAGCACACTAGAGTAGAGTACAGTATAAAGTACTGTACTGAACATATCTAATTTACTGTAGTCAACTGAACTCGACTGAACTGTGCTGTACTGTGCTGTACTGTGCTGAACTGAACTGAACTGAACTGAACTGAACTGAACTGTACTGTACTGTACTGAACTGTACTGTGCTGTGATGTCCTATCTTGTGAAACATAGACGTCTATGATTGGTTCAGGTCTGGTCTGGTCCGGACCAACCAAATGTGGTCTTGTTTGGGGACCGAGTTCATTAGAAAAATAGCCAGTGTGTAGAATAATACCCAAATATGCACACAAAAAAGGATATTGCATATTTCTACCTTTTTGTGTACCTTTTCAGGAAACGTCACCATGAAGAGAATAATATTAATATCCATCATTATGTATTTCTGTGTAGTACAGATCATGGAGCCATGATGTAATTTCATTACCGAATATACATCCACTTCAGTTCAATAAACAAAAATATATTTGCTCAAAGTCCAGGTGTGATGTCATAGCTGACAGCCAGTTCTTTCTGCAGATTTCTTTACATCTTAATTCACAGCTGATATTTAAGAGTTTTTTTGGGGGGGGGAACGCAAAAAATACAAAAAACAGAATATGATCTTTCTAATGTCATTTTACATGTGACATAACGCTTTCTCCACCTATTGTATGTATGACATTTGTTTATGAAACATCTATGTAAGTCTTAAAGTGTTTATGAAGGCTTCATTAAGTTTATTTCATTTCATGCAATTTAGTTGACAGGGACAGTGCACAATATCCAAAGTTAGTAGAAGTAGTTTTTATATGTCCTGTTATGTCTTGTGTGAATTCTCTCTCTCTCGCTCTCTCGCTATCTCTCTCTCTCTCTCTCCTGTCATGTGTCTCGTCTGTAAGCCTCTCGTGCCGTCATTCTGTCAAACCAGTTTTCTCTTATTTACCTTTTATAGTTTTCACGCCACTGCTTTTCTTTCTGTTCTGTGACATAAAACCGTCTGTCAGGATTCAACACCATCTGATTCTCTCTTCCTGTCAGGGGTGTTGTTTTACACAGGCTTTTGATCGTTCCAACAAATCAACAGTAGAAACAAGTTTCACGCCACCAAGGTGAGTTGATCTCTCTGTATCCTGATGAACTGCCCTTCTGAATATTCTGTTCATGTAAATATGTCTAAACATGTCAAATTTACAGCAGGCCACAAAAAATAAAACTGTGTCTTTACATGAAACCAGACTGCCAGGACAGTGGAATTGTGACCTGGCCATGTTTCTACTCAATAGCTTTACAAGTTAGCGTTTAAATAATCTCTTTCTTTTTCTTTCGCTCTCTTCTTTCTTTTTCTTAATTTCTTTTATTTTCTTTCTGTGTTTCCGCCACCCATGAACTCCACCGCTAACACCTTAGTCCCATCCCGACCTTTAACCTCCAGATAACACATGGATGACCTGGATGCTGTCAGAGGACTCTCTCCCCGGCCCGCTCCTCCTCCTGAGGACTCGGTGTCCCTCTCCACGTCCTCCACAGACACCATCAACTTAGAAGGTACGTCACCTGGTTGCTGTAATAACAGGGGAATCTGAGCTAGAGCCTAGGCATTACTTTGGAGAGCTAATGCAAGTCTCCAGGTCACAAATCAAGTGGATGTGGTTCCTCCAAACCACCTTCATTCCAATATGGCCGTCGCCCATTTCATTGTTGATGCCCAACAGATGACCAAGTGTTATTAAGGATGTGTGTGTTATTGGGTGTGTATAGATGGCCACTACTCTGCCCTGCGAGCGGAGCTGGAGGCTGATGCTCAGGACTTGGAGGGAGAGTCCTGGAGTGTTGCTGTGGACCAGCAGTACATAAACAGCCTCCACCAAGACGCTGTAAAGAGGCAAGATGTCATCTACGGTAAGAACATAGCTCAATAGTAAGAACATACAGTACTGGAGCTGGATAGCAGGGTGGACGATGTTATCTGCAAAAGGACTGTGTGAAGGGAGATGAGACTGAGGATAATGACTACTACAATTATGCTGATAATGGGTGCCTTCGACATTGTAGCCAACTTAAAAGACGAGTTGAGACTGACTGATCTACAAATCATCTTGCATCACAAGTAACTACTCAATAATATTTCTAGATCAGTCAGTCCCAAGATGCATCACAGGTTTGATGTTTACATACACTAAGTAGACTGTGCCTTTAAACAGCTTGGAAAATTCCAGAAAAGGATGTCATGGCTTTAGAAGCTTCTGATAGGCTAATTGACATCCTTTGAGTCAATTGGAGGTGTACCTGTGGATGTATTTCAAGGCCTACCTTTAAACTCAGTGCCTCTTTGCTTGACATCATGGGAAAATCAAAATAAATCAGCCAAGACCTCAGAAAAATTATTGTAGACCTCCACAAGTCTGGTTCATCCTTGGGAGCAATTTCCAAATGCCTGAAGGTACCACGTTCATCTGTACAAATAATAGTACGCAAGTATAAACACCATGGGACCACGCAGCCGTCATACCGCTCAGGAAGGAGACGCGTTCTGTCTCCTAGAGATGAATGTACTTTGGTGCGAAAAGTGCAAATCAATCCCGGATCAACAGCAAAGGACCTTGTGAAGATGCTGGAGGAAACAGGTACAGCAGTATCTATATCCACAGTAAAATGAGTCCTATATCGACATAACCTGAAAGGCCGCTCAGCAAGGAAGAAGTCACTGCTCCAAAACCGTCATAAAAAAGCCAGACTACGGTTTGCAACTGCACCTGGGGACAAAGATCGTACCTTTTGGAGAAATGTCCTCTGGTCTGATGAAACAAAAATAGAACTGTTTGGCCATAATGACCATCATTATGTTTGGAGGAAAAAGGGGGACGCTTGCAAGCCGAAGAACACCATCCCAACCGTGAAGCACGGGGGTGGCAGCATCATGTTGTGGGGGTGCTTTGCTGCAGGAGGGACTGGTGCACTTCACAATATAGATGGCATCATGAGGTAGGAAAATTATGTGGATATATTAAAGCGACATCTCAAGACATCAGTCAGAAAGTTAAAGTTTGGCCCCAAATGGTTCTTCCAAATGGCCAATGACCCCAAGTATACTTCCAAAGTTGTGGCAAAATGGCTTAAGGACAACAAAGTCAAGGTATTGGAGTGGACTTTCACAAAACCCTGACCTCAATCCTATAGAAAATTTGTGGGCAGAACTGAAAAAGCGTGTGCGAGCAAGGAGGCCTACAAACCTGACTCAGTTACACCAGCTCTGTCAGGAGGCATGGGCCAAAATTCACCCAACTTATGGTGGGAAGCTTGTGGAAGGCTACCCGAAACGTTGACCCAAGTTAAACAATGTTAAAGGGAATGCTACCAAATACTAATTGAGTGTATGTAAACTTCTGACAAACTGGGAATATGATGAAATAAATAAAAGCTCAAATAAATCATTCTCTCAACTATTATTCTGACATTTCACATTCTTAAAATAAAGTGGTGATCCTAACTGACCTAAGACAGGGAATTGTTACCGCAAATGTTAAGAATTGTGAAAAACTGAGTTTAAATGTATTTGGTTAAGGTGTATGTAAACTTCCGACTTCAACTGTATAACAGTAGTGATAATGTAAAGATACTGTCCCCCTCAGAGTTGATCCAGACAGAGGTGCATCATGTGCGGACCCTGAAGCTGCTGCTGAGTGTTTACCAGTATGAGCTGAGACACAGCCTACATATGGAGGAGACTAGGCTTGAGAGGATGTTCCCCCAGGTATCTCCATATCTGACTCCTAAAGAGTTGACAAGTCGTTTCAATAAACCACACGGGAGTTCAGTGTGTGGACTGTAGTCTCTCTTTCCTTTTAATCACATATATTTTTTATCTCCTGCTTAAAACCAATAGATGTGTGTGTAATCGTTCCTTTATTCTTACATCAGATCGACAGCCTGCTGCACATCCACCAACACTTCCTGTGGTGTCTCATGGACGGCCGGGACAGACACAACCACCACACTGTCACACAGCTGGGAGATATCCTCATCAACCAGGTAGTGTGTGTGTGTGTGTGTGTGTGTGTGTGTGTGTGTGGTGTGTGGTGTGTGCTGAGCTAGCTAACCCATCAGGAGGACTGTGTTATGACAGGGTGGTGGTGTGGCACTGTCCTCACCAGCATGAATGGTTCCTTTGAGAAAACATTTTAAGGAAATCATGACTCTTTATACTTTCCCTTTGTCATACCTGATAAACATGTTTACCTGATGATTGTGTTGTTTTGTAGTTTTCAGGTGAGGTGGGGGAGAGGATGAAGGAGAGTTACGGCGTGTTCTGTAGTCACCACACTGACGCCGTCAGCCTCTACAAGGAACAGCTACAGAACAACAAAAAGTTCCAGAACTTGATTATGAAAATCGGTCGTTTGTCCATCGTTCGGAGGTTAGGAGTACCAGAATGCATCCTGTTGGTGACTCAGCGGATCACAAAGTACCCCGTCCTGGTGGAACGCATTCTACAGAACACTGAAGGTAACTAACTGACTCAACAAGCATTGTACTACTGACATCATACAGTTGGACTGTATCACTGAAGGTAACTGACTGACTCAACAAGCATTGTACTACTGAAATCATACAGTTGGACTGTATCACTGAAGGTAACTGACTGACTCAACAAGCATTGTACTACTGACATCATACAGTTGGACTGTATCACTGAAGGTAACTGACTGACTCAACAAGCATTGTACTACTGAAATCATACAGTTGGACTGTATCACTGAAGGTAACTAACTGACTCAACAAGCATTGTACTACTGACATCATACAGTTGGACTGTATCACTGAAGGTAACTGACTGACTCAACAAGCATTGTACTACTGAAATCATACAGTTGGACTGTATCACTGAAGGTAACTGACTGACTCAACAAGCATTGTACTACTGACATCATACAGTTGGACTGTATCACTGAAGGTAACTGACTGACTCAACAAGCATTGTACTACTGACATCATACAGTTGGACTGTATCACTGAAGGTAACTAACTGACTCAACAAGCATTGTACTACTGAAATCATACAGTTGGACTGTATCACTGAAGGTAACTAGGTGCACTTGATTAACTTGACTGGCATGCCAGATAGTTAGAATCTGCTTGGCATTTGACCCAGAGTCGGCAGTGTGACTAGATTGATGGATTTATTTGACAGTTTAAAAATACAATTCCAGCCAAGTGGATACATTGCATTTAAAGATATCAATATCAAATCATTTCTGGGTAACGGCAAGTACCTTACTGTAATAGTTTTTATTTGTTTTCTTGTTTTTTGTTGGGGGATGGAGCCAACATGTCTCCATCCAACTTCCCATCCCATTCCCCCACCCAGCCAACATGTCTTCATCCAACTTCCCATCCCATTCCCCAACCCAGCCAACATGTCTCCATCCAACTTCCCATCCCATTCCCCCACCCAGCCAACATGTCTCCATCCAACTTCCCATCCCATTCCCCCACCCAGCCAACATGTCTTCATCCAACTTCCCATCCCATTCCCCAACCCAGCCAACATGTCTTCATCCAACTTCCCATCCCATTCCCCCACCCAGCCAACATGTCTCCATCCAACTTCCCATCCCATTCCCCCACCCAGCCAACATGTCTCCATCCAACTTCCCATCCCATTCCCCAACCCAGCCAACATGTCTCCATCCAACTTCCCATCCCCTACCCCAACCCAGCCAACATGTCTCCATCCATCCAACCTCCCATTCCCCTACCCCAACCCAGCCAACATGTCTCCATCCATCCAACCTCCCATTCCCCTACCCCAACCCAGCCAACATGTCTTCATCCAACTTCCCATCCCATTCCCCTACCCCAACCCAGCCAACATGTCTCCATCCATCCAACCTCCCATTCCCCTACCCCAACCCAGCCAACATGTCTCCATCCATCCAACCTCCCATTCCCCTACCCCAACCCAGCCAACATGTCTCCATCCATCCAACCTCCCATTCCCCTACCCCAACCCAGCCAACATGTCTCCATCCAACTTCCCATCCCATTCCCCCACCCAGCCAACATGTCTCCATCCAACTTCCCATCCCATTCCCCAACCCAGCCAACATGTATCCATCCATCCAACCTCCCATTCCCCCACCCAGCCAACATGTCTCCATCCAACCTCTCTTTTTTTGTGTGGCAGTACTGCCTGCCAGCAGTAATCGTCTCTGATCGATTGAGAGATTAAAGCGTCTATCATCATTAAGTAACATAATAGATGCCGAGCATTGAATATTTATATTAATGCATTTCGATATGATTTTTTTTTTTTAAACTTTGCCCCAGAAGTATTTAACCGCAGGCCACTCCCACTTCATATGAAGGAATGTGCCTGCCTGATTTAGAGGAGACAATAAACAGTTGGGAGTTGGGGACAATTTCATTGTAAGACTTCTCCTTGGTGTTAAATACAGTCTGTGAACAAACTTAAACTGTATAAGTTGATGGTTCGTATTACGGGATGCCAAGGTGATATTTTTCCATATTATGTTCCAGTTAAAGGGTTGTTCAGATTAAATTAGATCTGTTGACCGTACTTTTAGAATGGCTTGCTCAGAATATGAGCTTTCCAAAAGTGTTGTAAATATAGAAAAAAGGACTTACATACACATTACCAGGCATCTTTCAAATCTTGGGATGTTCTCAAATCATTACTGTCCATGATATCGGCAAGGGTACAGATTCCACATTTAGATCATTGTGGGGATGCAAAAGTTCTCCCTCCACATGGCAAGGCATTATTGTGAAATATTGGGAGGTTGGTTATGCCGTTTTGATTCCCAGTTACACAGTTTTGAAATGTTGCGCCAAATAAAAATTGTGTGAGGAGTAATAAGACCAAAGTGTAGTTTACATTGTTTGAGAGATATATCAGTGGAGACCACCTCTTCCTGGTCAATAGGAGACACCATATTACATTAAGGGATATATCAGTGAAGACCACCTCTTCCTGGTCAATAGGAGACACCATATTACATTAAGGCATATATCAGTGAAGACCACCTCTTCCTGGTCAATAGGAGACACCATATTACATTAAGGGATATATCAGTGAAGACCACCTCTTCCTGGTCAATAGGAGACACCATATTACATTGTTTAAGGCATATATCAGTGGAGACCACCTCTTCCTGGTCAATAGGCGACACCATATTACATTAAGGGATATATCAGTGAAGACCACCTCTTCCTGGTCAATAGGAGACACCATATTACATTAAGGGATATATCAGTGAAGACCACCTCTTCCAGGTCAATAGGAGACACCATATTACATTAAGGGATATATCAGTGAAGACCACCTCTTCCTGGTCAATAGGAGACACCATATTACATTAAGGGATATATCAGTGAAGACCACCTCTTCCTGGTCAATAGGAGACACCATATTACATTGTTTAAGGGATATATCAGTGAAGACCACCTCTTCCAGGTCAATAGGCGACACCATATTACATTAAGGGATATATCAGTGAAGACCACCTCTTCCTGGTCAATAGGAGACACCATATTACATTGTTTAAGGCATATATCAGTGAAGACCACCTCTTCCTGGTCAATAGGAGACACCATATTACATTGTTTAAGGGATATATCAGTGAAGACCACCTCTTCCTGGTCAATAGGAGACACCATATTACATTAAGGGATATATCAGTGAAGACCACCTCTTCCTGGTCAATAGGAGACACCATATTACATTGTTTAAGGGATATATCAGTGAAGACCACCTCTTCCAGGTCAATAGGCGACACCATATTACATTAAGGCATATATCAGTGAAGACCACCTCTTCCTGGTCAATAGGAGACACCATATTACATTGTTTAAGGGATATATCAGTGAAGACCACCTCTTCCTGGTCAATAGGAGACACCATATTACATTAAGGGATATATCAGTGGAGACCACCTCTTCCTGGTCAATAGGAGACACCATATTACATTAAGGGATATATCAGTGGAGACCACCTCTTCCTGGTCAATAGGAGACACCATATTTCTCTCTATACTCAGCCAGGGGCAGATGAATCATGTCTAAACCAATTTAGGATGGGGTGAAGTGCTAGTGCTTGGAAATACAATTTAAAGTTTGGTACGGATAGTCCTCTTACGTCTTTCCCCCATTTGTAAGTTTGTTAGTTTGATCCGAGATCGTTTACCTCGTCACATACATTTTGAAACCGCATAATAAACTTTATCCCAGTAGCCAGAAGGGGGAGACATGGAAGACATTGAACTACAGAAATTCAGTCGTTGCAATATATTACATTTGACAAAAGATATTCTGCCAATCAGGCAACTGAGCTATTATTACATCTGATGAGGTCGGATTGAATTGATTCTGTTAAAGTTTCTGGTTTTATCTAAGGAATGTTAGCAGTTGATGTTATAATTTAGTAACACAGACACCCAAAGCAAATCAGAAGGAGGAAAATAGGTTTATTCAAAGAGGATAAATTATAGATGTTATGCTGAGAGGTAGATGGTCATTCCGTCCCGGTCCTCAGTGATTCTCTCCACAGAACAAAGGGACAGTATGTACATTATAACCCAGCCCTAGCCTGTGGTTGACCATTTAGAATTCCTTGCAATAAAACTGGGACAATGGCCAAATAACAAGTATCCTATTTCAGGCTTGATGCCTAGACAAATTCCTCCTATGTCTCTGAACCATTGCTCATTAATCCCCTATTACAGAAAAAACACTATTTCCATTGATTGTTAGTACTCTGTTGACTTTTAGTCCTCTTAACCTTTAGTACTGTATTGACCTCTCGATCTCTGCGTTGTGTATTTATCTTCAAAATATTCTTATACTCCCCCCTAGATCATTTAAAAAATAAATATACTTAAAATGTATTTCTAGAAAACAATTAAAAAAACATGAAAAAATTGACAGTATATTAAAAAAACATTAGCAATAAGCATAAAATCATTCACATTAAACACCTTGCCTTTCTATAAAACACAAAGGGCATATTGTACTTGCTGTTACAATAAGAAATAGATTTTAACAAAGTTATAGAAAACAAGTATTAACAGGTGTAATAATGATGTACCTTACAATTCCTACCACAGGAAAGAGGAAACTGAGGAAACTCACACACACCAAAAAAATAATTGTCTACAAGACAATAATATTCAATCATCCCATTGGCACGGTAATCATTCACCCAGTCCTTTAATTCCACACTGGTATAAGTCCCACATTTAGAAATTATGTTCTGACAGTCCTGGTTTCAAGAGAAATTGATATGTCACATAGATTTCCCCTAAGTAAGCATGTCCCGATTTTCAGGAAAACGTTGGACATTTCACCTAGATATCCCTAATATAACGACTGCGATGTACAACATAGAAGCTTATCAGGTTCTGATCATCTTACTATGCTTCTTCACTCGAGATTGCTAATCAATCAGTTCATTATTCTCCATGCTCCACTTTGTCATCAAAATGCAATGAGTGACATGTATCCATTGTGATTTTCCCTGGACTTTTACTGCTGACCTTGTTATGAGCAAAACTTGATAGAGGACCTTCCCATTTTGGCCCTAATGTCTCTATTACATATTTGTTTACCATCACCCACTGTCCTGGTACCACGTCATGTCCCCCCTCGGTAGTTATTCCCCACACCTCTTTTACTTCCCCTACTGCTTTAGAGAGTTGTAATGCAATAGTTAAGCATTGTGTCACTCATAAAGTGAACGTCTGCTTTGTGACATGGGTCGACCTGTGACAACCTCGAACGGACTCAACCATGTGGTTTTGTGTTATGTGTTGCCCGTATACTGCATAATAAGCCGTAGGCAATGCATCTGGCCATGCTATCCCTTCTCGATGCGTCTTTGACAGACTCACTTTCAAAACTGGATTTGTGCGTTCTACCTGTCCACACGATTAAGGATGATAGACTGGCAACTACACTGCCCTTATGTTCAGAAGACGAGCTACTGCCTAACACACATTTCCTGTGTAATGAGTGCCTTGGTCAGATTCTAATTGTTCCGGAAATCCCCATCTGGGAATGATTTCTCGAATCAGAATTACAGCTGTGTGTGGTGCAGTTCCTTTCTTAGTAGGGTCGGCTTCAACCCATCGTGAGAAACGATCAACAACGACCAGCACATCTTCATGTCCTTTACACTTGTGCAGCGTGATGTAGTCAAGCTGTAGATGTCTGAAGGGTCCTGGTGGGGCAGGCGCTCGTCCTGTCTGTACTTTCACTCGTCCCTTGGTGTTGTTTTCCATAGAAATGTTGTAATTCGCCACAACAGCCTCAACCTCTTCCTGCACACCAGGATTCCACCATTTACCCACAAAACAATAAACTATCTTGTCCACACCAATGTGTCCCAAAGAGTGGATCTGTGTCACCGCGTAGGGTAAGAGTGCATTTGGCGCTACACATCTCAGGTTGTATTTCTACACACCTTCTTGGTTGAGTTTGCATCCTGCAGTCATCCTTTCCCACACTTCGTCTTTTGGATCTCTGCTTTGCATATCTCTAATGTGTTTCAATGTATCCAAGGTGTGTCTCCTAATCAGTTTAGGTGACAGAGGTGTTCTCTTGGCAGCCGCCTTGGCAGCTCTGTCAGCCAGGTCATAACCTTTACTCTCGTCTGTAAAGATTTTTCCCATGTGCTTTCATTTTCAAAATGGCAACTTGTCCAGGTAACTGGAGAGCATTCAGTAGAGCCGTCACCTCTGGTCCGTCACCTCTGGTCCGTCACCTCTGGTCCGTCACCTCTGGTCCATTCTTCACAGGAGTTCCCAGTGATGTCATGAATCCTCTGTTTTTCCATATTTTTCCAAAATCATGACCTCTCGTCCTCTGTCTCTGCATTGTTTATTTATCTTCAAAATATTCTTATAGGAAGGAAGTATATCTACTCCCAAGTTTTTAAAATGGGGAACGATTGGGATTCCGTAAGTAGAGATGGAGTCCTCCATCGGGGTCTTGAGCGGCACGAGGGCTGATTTGGTTAGATTCATTTATAACTTGAGATAAAACAGAATTTACCAATCATCTTCAATGTGTTCGGGAGCGATTCTCGATGCGTTGTCTAGATATTGGAAAATATTGTCTGTGTTTAATGAGATGAAGTGATTTGAGGGAAATTGGTGTTATTCTCTTCGATTGACGAATTGCTTTGGTCAGGGGTTCCATGGATAATAGCAAAGGTGAAATTGGATCTCCTTATCTGCTGCTTCTAGTGATTCTGAATGGAGCAGAGCAGATACGGCCTCCCTATGGATGAGGGATTGGCATATAGTATTTTAAGCATATTAATGAAATTAGAGACAATTCCCATACAGACCACAATGGACATATCTCTGGTCTATCAAAAGCTTTTTCTGCATTGAGCGAGATTACAGGCCAAGGAGCTGCTGTTTCTGATGAAGCATTTATGATATGTAATAGTCGACGGAGGTTTTCTGCGCGAATTTTTTTTTTCTTAACAAACCGCTTTGGTTCCGTGTGGAGTCTCGAGACGGGATGACAACATTTTGGAAAACAGTTTCGTATGTGTTCATCTAAGATAAGGGGCGATACTGAGAACACTAGGTGGCATCCTTACCTTTAAAAAAAAAATATATAACCGAAATTAGTGTTGTGTTCACATCTCTCCCGAAATGAACCATTGTGAACGGCTGTGTTCATAATTTCAAGCTATAGTGGACCTAATTTAATCCAACATTTTTAATAGACCTCAGGAGGAATACTAACCCATCCAGGTGATTTGCCTTTATTCATCTATCCAACGCGAGGTGTCTTCTGTTGAGAGAAGTTCTTTATTATGTTAGAAAGTCTGGCTTGGTGTGGATTTACAATCAGAGGTGAACAGTTCTTTATAGAAGCAAGATAAACTTTGATTAATTTGGGGTTTGATAGTAATTCCTCTGTTTCAGATTCAATAGTTGTTATATCAGCTAATTGATCATTACTGCTTCGGCCAGTAAACGACTAGGACGATTACTATGAAAGTAATGGTTGAGTCTAACTCAATGGGAATGGCAAATTCTGTTCTCTGTTTTCTCAATAAATGTAAGTTCTGTCTTGACTTTGGAAAGAGTAATAGCTATCTGGTCTGAAAAAAGTATTTGTTTCAGAATGCTCTAATGCAGTAAATAACATGTCCAATTCTGATATCTACTTTCATTGTGATCTACTTTAATTGTGATTAATTTAACCCAGATGCAAATGCAGTTGCATTATTTTAAATAAAACCTTTTGGTGGCATCCCATAAAATCCAGGGGTTATCGAGTGAATTTTTATTGATCATTATGAATTCATTCAGTTCCATTTCAAATGCGTCACAGAATGTAGGACTTTGTAGAAATGCGATGTTGAAATGTCATCTTGTGGCTCTTTTAGTAGATTCTAAGATTTTAAGTTGGCAGTAGTACGCGTGGTGGTCAGACAATCTCTTATGTCAAATGTATATGTTCTTGATTAAAGACAATAGAGGTATAGATAATGTTTTATGCCTGTTGAGTAGAACGTGTACTTACTGGAATTGTTTTCCATTAAAGAAGTTCCACAAGTTCCATTTTGGTCGTCTGACTTCTCTCTCTGTGTGTCCTCCTCCTCCTCCCACCAGCCGACAGTGAGGAGCACGGTGCCCTGGCCCAGGCCCTGGTTCTGATCAAAGAGACCATCTCTGCTGTGGACTCCCAGGTCCATGACTATGAGAGGGCCTCCAGGCTGAGAGACATAGGCAGCAGGCTGGAGCCTCGTTCCCATGGCCGGTGGAAGGACGGCAGGGAATTCACCAGAGAGGATCTGGCTGAGGGCTTCAGAACCCTGCTCCACGAGGGGACGGTCAACTGTCGGGTGGCAAACGGACGGCTCAAAGGTGGTGACCTCTCTAATCGGCCCTTCTGGGATCTTGCCATTTTTTGGGGGGGGGATCTTTGCGGTGTAAAAGCTTGGTTTTTACTGCAGTTTTTCGGAAAATTGGCGATTGTTTCTTCTAGTAATCAGTGATTCTCATTCTGGACACCCAAGACCTCATGTGACCTATCAGGCCCTGTTATAGTCTATATCTAGAACCCATAATTCCTTCTGGTCAGGTCACACAGTCAGAACTCCTGATCGTAGTCATACTTATCTATTAGGAATGCTGTGATGATCTGTGAGGATGGTGTATTTGTTGATTTGAGTGTTTGTCTGTTTCTATCCCATGTCTTCAGACATCCATGCTGTTCTGTTGTCAGATGTCCTGCTGCTCTTACAAAAGGAAAAGGACCAGAAACTCATATTTGCTAATGTGGTGAGGGAATTTTCTCAATATAAGAGAATCTGTGTCCAGCTACTCATTTTAATTTTAAACCCATTTTAATCGTCTATCTCCTTCTCCTCCTCGTCCTCCTCTCCTTTTTCAGGACAACAAGACGTCGGTGATCTCCCTCCAGATGCTGATCGTCAGGGAGATGGCCCATGAGGACAAGGCTATGTTCCTGATCAGTGCTTCGTCCAGCATGCCAGAGATGTACGAGATACACACATCCTCCAGAGAGGACTGCAACGCCTGGATGAGCCTTATACGAGACGCTGTCAACAGGTAGGAATCGCACAGGTAGGAATCACACAGGTAGGAATGACATAGGTAGGAATCACATAGGTAGGAATGACACAGGTAGGAATGACACAGGTAGGAATGACACAGGTAGGAATGACACAGGTAGGAATGACACAGGTAGGAATGACACAGGTAGGAATGACACAGGTAGGAATGACACAGGTAGGAATGACACAGGTAGGAATGACACAGGTAGGAATGACACAGGTAGGAATGACACAGGTAGGAATGACATAGGTAGGAATGACAAGTTATTTTACTTTCTACACTTTCAACTGATTTGTAATCAGCGTATGGGTCAGTTCTTAGGGCGTATAGTAACCCCAGTGTGTTTGACTCTCTTTGTGTTCCAGTTGTCCAGTAATGGAGGAGCAGCTGAGCAATGAGCAGGAGGAGGCCAGGCTAGCCAGGCTCAGAGACTTCCAAGGTAAGAGACTCTACCAGCTCTACCAGAGAGCTTCAAAATGTCCTCAATAACAGCTGTCCAAATGTCTTCAATTCCCATTGTCAGGCCTTACGGAATGTGTTTCCAGAGCGTCTTGTGTGTTTGTTTGTTTTTTACCATAGCATCTGTGTGTTTGCAGAGCGTCTGTATGTGAAGGATTCCCAGATCATGCAGAGCCTGACAGAGAAGCTGCAGATGTTTGCTGACATGGCGGAGGCTGTAACAGGGATAGAGGATCTAGCTGCCCACTCATGTCTGCTGCTCCACGGTGACGCCTCAGACCTCCAGCAGGGGGAGACACTGCTCAAGGGGGCCATCACTGAGGGTAGGAAGGAAGCACAAATCCACTCCTAGACCATGCCCTAAGCCAGGGGTGCCCAAAACTTTTCACTCAGGCCCTCCTTCCAGCATTGGGGAACATCTTGCGCCCCCCCCCCCATGTCTATTTCTATGGGCACAAGCACTGTTCATGACTCAAACTGTTCACACCCCTATTGTTGGTGGAGAGAGAATTTTGCAGGTTTTAAAGATTTTCAGCAATTCGACACATTTTGTCATGGGGTAGAGAACACTATGCAGTTTTTAAGCTAATTTCCTTGCAATTCTACACATTTTGTCTAATGTGTATTCATGTGATATTTAAGTGATTGAAACATTATAACAAAATGGACTGGCTAAAAGCCGTTAGCTGACATGGGCTAGTTGATCTGGACATTTCTGACACGTTATAAATAGCTTTCTAAGGTCTTCCCTTAGGGGGAGCGCCCCACAGTTTGGGAACCACTGACCTAAGCAATTGTGGAGATCTGAGAGGGTTTGAGACATAGTTTGATAGGTTAAATTTGATAGGTTAAAGCAATATTGTAGTATCTCCCCCATCCCCTCTGTTTACCCCCTGACCTTGGTACTCCTGGCAGATCTGATCTGATAATAGTTCACGTCACCATCGTCTTTAGTAAATTTGTTCTAAATGTTGACCCACCATGAGAATCCAATGTCAGCTTGTCTGCCAGATAATCAGATTTTAGGTTCTTCTTCTTCTTCTCTCAGTGGAGAATCTGCAGAACCTTCTCCTGTCCGGTGTGACTGTGCGAGATCCCCATCCAGAGGACAGCCTGGGACCAGGGAGGTTCAGTTTGAGGCCAGAAGTGGTACGGCTTTGTCTAGGGGGGCTCGGCCTTGGGCGGCTGGGGAACCTGTCGGTGCTGAGGAGAGCGGAGACCTTTGGAGGTTACGACTGCTACCGTCCCACCCCCATCAAGAGTAAGTCTTTTATTTATAAAAAAATTATTAACCCATTTTTCTCCCCAATTTCGTGGTATCCAATTGGTAGTTACAGTCTTGTCCCATCGCTGCAACTCCCGTACGGACTCGGGAGAGGCGAAGGTCAAGAGCCGTGCGTCCTCCGAAACACAACCCAACCAGCCGCACTGCTTCTTGACACAATACCCACTTAACCCGGAAGTCAGCCACACCAATGTGTCGGAGGAAACGCCATACACCCGGCGACCGTGTCAGCGTGCACTGCGCCCGTCCCACCACAGGAGTCGCAAGTGCGCGATGGGACAAGGACGTCCCTGCCGATGCTGGGCCGATTGTGTGCCGCCCCATGGGTCTCCCGGTCGCGGCCGGCTGCGACAGAGCCTAAACTCGAACCCAGAATCTCTCGTGACACAGCTAGCACTGCGATGCAGTGTCTTGGGCCTCCCGAGTGGTGCAGTGGTCTATCAAGAGTAAGTCTGTCGCTCAGTCGGTCTGTCGCTCAGTCGGTCTGTCGCTCAGTCGGTCTGTCGCTCATACAGATGGACTATTATACCCATACAGATGGACTGTTATGTCCATATCTGGTCCTATCGTTCCTCATATCTCACAAATCCAGTGTTATCTTTTGAACACAGTTTAACATAATGTTTTCCAGATGTAGAGGGACGACCCCAACGTTCAAACTCTGACCCCCAGCTACAGGACCTCGACCAATCGGAGAGCCTGGAACTGTCGGTGAGTGACTGGCTATTCCAATCTCCTCGCAAGTGTGCTCTCGTTTTCTCCTCAGAGAGGAAGGGAGGTGTGGACTAGTGTTTAGTTTGTCTGGTTCATGGTTTACAAGCTGCTGAGGCACCAGAATCATACTGTAGTTCTCCCAAATCCATCCTTCCCTGAAGCCAAGATTACTCTCAATCTGAACATACAATATCTTGATGTTTAGTCTCCTGAATATCTGAAGTTAATAGTTTTTCTTGTCTCAACCTTATTTCTCTATCTCCCCAGTTCTTTTACACCGTGCTGACTCTCTCACATAGGCTCTACGGTCTGCAGGTAAGACATACACTGAGTGGACAAAACATTAAGAACACCTGCTCTTTCCATGACAGACTGACCAGGTGAATCCTGGTGAAAGCTATGATCCCTTATTGATGTCACTTGTTAAATACAGTTCAAATCGGTGTGGATGAAGGGGAGGAGACGGGTTAAAGAAGGATTTTTAAGCCTTGAGAAAATGTTGACATGGATTATGTATGTGTGCCATTCAGAGGGTGAATGTGCAACACAAAATATTAGTGTCTTTGAACAGGGTATGGAAGTACCGGTAGCTGCATGGCGCAACTCAATATTAGGAAGGTGTTTCAAATGTTTGGTATACTCAGTGTATATATTCTTTACATGCTACAGACACAGTTGTAGGTTCGTCCTGTCTTATCTTACCATTAGATTCAGTTTTAAGTGTGTCCCCTGCCACTCCCTAGTCTGAAGTTTGTACCCTGTCCATCACTGGTGTTAAGTTTGTTTCCTGCCCCTTGCTGGTGTTAAAGGAAAGATTTAACCATTTTGAATGTTACTTCATATTTGTGCATCTCTGAGCTATGTTCTATCGATTCCCAGGGTCATTTCATGTTTTCATGTGTATCTGAGCTATTCACATTCAAGCAGGAAGAAATACAGCCAGTATGATGAGTTTTGCATCATATGCCCTCTGCCTCCTGGTGTTAAGTATGTCCACTGTCCCTCTCCGTAGGCCATCGTCTCCCAGCAGGACAGCCACATTGAGCTCCAGCGTGCCTCTCTTTTGGAGCGTGAGCGTCCGGGTCGCAACCGAGGCAACATGCTCCTGGAGCAGGAGAAACAACGTAACCTGGAGAAACAGAGAGAAGAGGTGGCCAACTTCCACAAGCTGCAGACACAGCACCGCCAAAACCAGGTACAATACAGTTTATTGTGTTAGGGAAACGGAGGTAGGGAAATTCAAATTCAACTCTGGACCTCGAAGTCAGTTTTTTCTTTTCTTTTCTTTTTTCATTGTTCCCCTCTAATCAGGGACTGATTTAGCCCTAGGACACCATGTGGGTGCAATTCATTATCTGGTAGAACAGAAAACCAGCAGGACCTCTTAAGTTAAGAGTTAGATCCACTACATCAGGGGTATTCACATCTCATGTATCTGGAAGAGTACATATCTCTCTCCATCTCATATCTCTCTCTCCATCTCATATCTCTCTCTCTATCTCATATCTCTCTCTCCATCTCATTTCTCTCTCTCCATCTCATTTCTCTCTCTCCATCTCATTTCTCTCTCTCCATCTCATTTCTCTCTCTCCATCTCATCTCTCTCTCTCCATCTCATCTCTCTCTCTCCCTCTCATCTCTCTCTCTCTCCATCTCATCTCTCTCTCTCTCCATCTCATCTCTCTCTCTCTCCATCTCATCTCTCTCTCTCTCCATCTCATCTCTCTCTCTCTCCATCTCATCTCTCTCTCTCTCCATCTCATCTCTCTCTCTCTCCATCTCATCTCTCTCTCTCTCCATCTCATCTCTCTCTCTCTCCATCTCATCTCTCTCTCTCTCCATCTCATCTCTCTCTCTCTCCATCTCATCTCTCTCTCTCTCCATCTCATCTCTCTCTCTCTCCATCTCATCTCTCTCTCTCTCCATCTCATCTCTCTCTCTCTCCATCTCATCTCTCTCTCTCTCCATCTCATCTCTCTCTCTCTCTCTCTCTCCATCTCATCTCTCTCTCTCTCTCTCTCTCCATCTCATCTCTCTCTCTCTCTCTCTCTCCATCTCATCTCTCTCTCTCTCTCTCTCTCTCTCCATCTCATCTTTCATCCATCTCTATCCCCAGGCTCGCTGGGAGAAGGAGCGGGAGCGTCACCGGCTGCAGGCGGAGGTCCTAGAGGCGGAGTTAAGACGGAGAGAGGAGGAGTGTGGGAGACTGGAGGAGAAACTAGAGGCGGAGCGAGAGGAGCTGGAGAGACAGAGAGTGACGTACCAACAGGTTGCTGCTTCGTTTTCTTACAATATAATAATTTACAGGAGAAAATCTGACCTATCTGAAATGAAAATGAATGGCCCCTCCCTTCAGTGAAAATATATTTTTACCCTGCCTGATCGCTTGAAAAAGTGATCCTCCCCTATACCCAAAATAATAATTAAAACATCAAATGGATAGCAGAGAACATGCCAACCATTTACCCTCACTCCTAGGACAGACCAGAGTCTTAGATATTCAGTTTTAGAAACTGTTCTTCGTTTTGTAAGCGTTACATGGCAAAGTAGCCAGAAGGTTGTCAATTCACAGACTACCGCGGACAAGAGTAGGGGTGAAGAGATATCCATTGTAATAAAAGCACTAAATTCATCTGTCATATTTGCAGGCCAAGAAAAATTTGCCTTTTTTATAAATGCATTTCATGCAATTCTATGTCATTTCTACGTGACTGGAGACGAGCAGAATCTATTTTAATACCACAACAGAGCGTGACAACGAGCAGAATCTATTTTAATACCACAACAGAGCGTGACAACGAATGCGCGCATGCTGCAGTGCTAGATAGGTTTGATTTCTATACAGGCTAGTGTTTAAAAAACAGAGGATAGTCTAACAGTGATAAAGTTGTCAAGTGTAAAAATATATCGGAACGGAACCAGTTACGACTGAAGTATCTGATCAGCAATGAATTTCAGAAAAATACATTAATTGTTTTAACACAGCAGCCGCATATCATCAGGTAGGCCAATATACACTTGTAACCTTTTTTCATATGCAAAACTATCATTTTCTAATTCGTTTCATGATACTGTTGTTACAAAATAGATTTGTGTTGGCTGTGATTAGGGCACGGAAATATAAGAGCCTCTGCTAGGCTAAATTTATCCAACTAGGCATGCATAGCTCACCACATGATCCTCAAACCAGAGACTGGCCAAACAAATTCAAAAGGCACTGTAGAATGACTGACTGTATAGCCTAATAAGACATTTTTCATTTAATTATTATTTAATTCAAAGTATTTTTAAATGTAGTATTTCATCATATAAATAAATGTATTGGCATGTTGTTGAAATGCTGAGCGCTCCTGCTAGCTTCTAGCGTGTCTCAAATGCTTCACAATGGATTTCTTAAATGGCCTTGAAATAATAATAATAATAATAATATAGCCTAAATAATACATTTGTTTGTTCCTTCTTAGGCTAGCTGGCTTGCTCCTGACTGATTTAGAGTTAATATGTTGTTTAATAGCGTGTTGAAATATTGAATGTCAATTGATATTGACAGAATCACACATTACTTCCCAAAGCAAAGTACATGTTTTGTCTCCTCAGCTACAGAAGGTTGTAGCGCAGACTCTGAATGTGATAGAGACAAACCAAAGATATCCCATAATGCATCGGAGTCACGTCTTTCCCCAGCATTCCCCAGCTTGTTTCTAGCGTGAAGCATTTGAAAAAATATATATTTTACCTTTATTTAACTAGGCAAGTCAGTTAAGAACAAATTCTTATTTACAATGACGGCCTACACCGGCCAAACCCGGACGACTCTGGGCCAATTGTGCGCCGCCCTTTGGGACTCCCAATCACGGCCGGTTGTGATACAGGCTAGATTCAAACCAGGGTATCTGTAGTGACGCCTCTAGCACTGAGATGGAATGGAACCAGGGTGTCTGTAGTGTCTTAGACCGTTGTGATACAGCCTGGAATGGAACCAGGGTCTTAGACCGCTGTGATACAGCCTGGAATGGAACCAGGGTCTTAGACCGCTGCGATACAGCCTGGAATGGAACCAGGGTCTTAGACCGCTGCGATACAGCCTGGAATGGAACCAGGGTCTTAGACCGCTGCGCCGCTCTGGAAAATTGTGGACTAAAGCGTTGTTATATAATCAGGTCTCTAAAAAATACATCTTAGGCTAACAAAGGGGTAGGCCTATGCTTTCAGTCATTTCCTTTAACAACAGCCACAATACCCTCACGTACTGTACCCTCACATACTGTACCCTCACATAACCCCTCAATTCCAGATCTGGTTTTAACTGAACACACCAAGCTCTTCATTAAGACTGAGATATTTATAAGGAGTGCACGGTGACTGACAAAATGTATGGATAGTAGACTATAAGAAGACCAGAGGGAAGAGTGACCCCTACCTGCCCTCCAACACCACTTCCAGCAGCATCTGGTCTCCCATCCAGGGACTGACCAGGACCAACCCTGCTTAGCTTCAGAGGCAAGCCAGTAGTCAGATGTAGGGTGGTATGTTGCTGACAGTGGCAGGTAGCCTAGCAGTCAGAGCAGTGGACCAGTAATCGAAAGGTTGCTGGTTCGAATACTCGAGTCGACATGGTGAAAAATCTGTCAGTGCCCTTGAGCAAGGCACTTATCCCTAATTTGCTTCAGGGGCTCCGTACTACTATGGCTGACCCTGTAAAACAACACATTTCACTGCACCTATCCGGTGTATGTGACAAAATGTGTTTATTTAAATTAATTTCCCTTTGTCATGTAACGTACCAACAGGATCTGGAGAGGCTGAGGGAGTCAATGAGGACGGTGGAAAAACAGAAGGAACACCTCAATACACAGATGAAGTTGAAGCAGAACAAGACCAACCCTGGGAGTTTTAACTTCACAGCTCAGCAGGTGGGGATGTGGTGTGGTCGTTAAGAACTGAGGACCAATAGTGTGAGGAGCTGTTGTTGATGTATTGATGTTTACATCATCCGGACATTCTATTCTTCTCCTCAGGCTCCCCTCTCCCAGTCCTTCCGAGGGGATCCTCCCCTCTCCCAGTCCTTCCGAGGGGATCCTCCCCTCTCCCAGTCCTTCCGAGGGGATCCTCCCCTCTCCCAGTCCTTCCGAGGGGATCCTCCCCTCTCCCAGTCCTTCCGAGGGGATCCTCCCCTCTCCCAGTCCTTCCGAGGGGATCCTCCCCTCTCCCAGTCCTTCCGAGGGGATCTTCCCCTCTCCCAGTCCTTCCGAGGGGATCCTCCCCTCTCCCAGTCCTTCCGAGGGAACCTGACGGCTGATTGGATGAAGGGAAGAGAGGTGATCCAGATCCCCAAGGTCCTCGTTCCCCACAGCCTCTCTGTAGCCACCAACATTTTCCTGGAGCAGCCCCCGGAGGTGAGCCACATAGGACGTAATAGGACAGTGCCTTCAGAAAGTATTCAGACCCCTTGACTTCTTACACATTTGTTTTAACGTTACAGCCTTATTCTAAAATTGAATACATCGTTTTTTCTCTCATCAATCTACACACATTACCCCATAATGACAAAGCAAAAATAGGTTTTTAGAAATTTGAGCAAATTTTATAAAAAATTCAACTGAAATATCACATTTACAAAAGTGTTGAGACCCTATACTCAGTACTTTATTGGCACACCTGTATTTGCGGAGTTTCACCCATTCTTCTCTGCAGATTCTCTCAAGCTCTGTCAGGTTGGATGGCGAGCGTCGCTACACAGATATTTTCAGGTCTCTCCAGAGATGTTTGATCGGGTTCAAGTCCGGGCTCTTGCTGGGCCACTCAAGGACATTCAGACTTGTCCCGAACCCACTCTTGCGTTGTCTTGGCTGTGTACTTAGGGTCGTTGTCCTGTTAAAAGGTGAAACTTCGTCCCAGTCAGAGGTCCTGAATGCTCTGGAGCAGGTTTTCATCAAGGATCTCTGTACATTGCTCTGTTCAGCTTTCCCTTGATCCTGACTAGTCTCCCAGTCCCTGCTGCTGAAAAACATCCCCACAGCATGATGCGGTCACCACCATGCTTCACCGTAGGGTTGGTGCCAGGTTTCCTCCTAAAGTTCAATCTTGGTTTCATCAGACCAGAGAATCTTGTTTCCCATTGTATGAGAATCCTTTAGGTGGGCTGTGGGCTGTCATGTGCCTTTTACTGAGGAGTGGCTTCCGTCTGGCCACTCTACCATAAAGGCCTAATTGGTGGAGTGCTGCACAAACACAGGTTTTCCTTCTGGAAGGTTCTCCCATCTCCGCAGAGGAACTCTGGAGCTCTGTCAGAGTGACTATCGGGACCAGGGCCTTTCTCCCCTGATTGCTTCGTTTGGCCGGGCGGCCAGCTCTAGGAAGAGTCTTGGTGGTTCCAAACTTCTTCCATTTAATGATGAAGGCCACTGTGTTCTTGGGGACCTTCAACAATTCCCTCAACCTCATGGCTTGGTTTTTGCTCTGACATGCACCGTCAACTGTGGGACCTTATATAGACAGGTGTGTGCCTTTCTAAATCATGCCCAATCAATTGAATTTACCACAGGTGGACTCCAATCAAGTTGTAGAAACATCTCAAGGATGATCAATGGAACAAGATGCACCTGAGCTCAATTTCGAGTATCATAGCAAAGGTACTTATGTAAATAGGGTATTTCAGTTTTTTATTTGTTATAAATTTGCACAAATTTCTAAAAACCTGTTTTTGCTTTGTCATTATGGGGTATTGTGTGTAGATTGATGAGGGGAAAAATTGATTGAATCCATTTTAGAATAAGGCTGTAACGTAAAAAAAATGTGGAAAAAGTTGAGGGGTCTGAATACTTTCCAAATGCACTGTACCTACCATGGTTTTCTAGAAATCCCAGTTAGAGGATTCCTGGAATCAGGAAATAGTACTTTGTCAAGTTACCAGTATTTTTCAACCCTAACCAACTACGTGAATGTGTGCTCACTTCCCAGTGTTTTTCTATTGTACGTGTTGTTCAATAGTGTATTGATATTGTGTATTTTTCATGCTGAATTTCCATGTAAATGGACAGTAATGTTCCCATTCGGTGCACTCGGTACAACAGTTAGATCTCCATAGCTGTGTGTTGTAACTCATTTTCCAGTAGTTTCATTCAGTTATATTCATAACTTTACGTTATCGTATCTTAGGTGCCCCCTCGCAGGGAGAGCATCGGCCCCGGGCCCCTTAAACCGGAGTTCCCCATCCACCTGATCAGCAAAACCAACCAGGTTGTTCACAAACCAGTGGCCGTGCAACAGCAGATACCCACCAAGCTGGCTGTCTTTGGCAACAAGGTCAAGGAGAAGAGCAGTAAGAAGAGGTCCCACCACAAGCGAAATCACAGCGCAGGTCAGAACACGGCTCAGTAGAACACGGCTCAGTAGAACACGGCTCAGTAGAACGCAGGTCAGTAGAACGCAGGTCAGAACACGGCGCAGGTCAGAACACGGCGCAGGTCAGAACACGGCGCAGGTCAGAACACGGCGCAGGTCAGAACAGAACAGAACACGGCGCAGGTCAGAACAGAACACGGCGCAGGTCAGAACAGAACAGAACACGGCGCAGGTCAGAACAGAACAGAACACGGCGCAGGTCAGAACAGAACAGAACACTGCGCAGGTCAGAACAGAACAGAACACTGCGCAGGTCAGAACAGAACAGAACACTGCGCAGGTCAGAACAGAACAGAACACGGCGCAGGTCAGAACAGAACAGAACACGGCGCAGGTCAGAACAGAACAGAACACGGCGCAGGTCAGAACAGAACAGAACACGGCGCAGGTCAGAACAGAACAGAACACGGCGCAGGTCAGAACAGAACAGAACACGGCGCAGGTCAGAACAGAACAGAACACGGCGCAGGTCAGAACAGAACAGAACACGGCGCAGGTCAGAACAGAACAGAACACGGCGCAGGTCAGAACAGAACAGAACACGGCGCAGGTCAGAACAGAACAGAACACGGCGCAGGTCAGAACAGAACAGAACACTGCGCAGGTCAGAACAGAACAGAACACTGCGCAGGTCAGAACAGAACAGAACACTGCGCAGGTCAGAACACTGCGCAGGTCAGAACAGAACAGAACACGGCGCAGGTCAGAACAGAACAGAACACTGCGCAGGTCAGAACAGAATAGAACACTGCGCAGGTCAGAACAGAACAGAACACGGCGCAGGTCAGAACAGAACAGAACACGGCGCAGGTCAGAACAGAACACGGCGCAGGTCAGAACAGAACACGGCGCAGGTCAGAACAGAACAGAACACTGCGCAGGTCAGAACAGAACACGGCGCAGGTCAGAACAGAACACGGCGCAGGTCAGAACAGAACAGA
The DNA here is from genome assembly GCF_016432855.1 of Salvelinus namaycush. Taxonomy (NCBI): domain Eukaryota; kingdom Metazoa; phylum Chordata; class Actinopteri; order Salmoniformes; family Salmonidae; genus Salvelinus; species Salvelinus namaycush. The sequence goes on from NC_052317.1 coordinate 38,540,544, forward strand.
ACACTGCGCAGGTCAGAACAGAATACGGCGCAGGTCAGAACAGAATAGAACACGGCGCAGGTCAGAACAGAACACGGCGCAGGTCAGAACAGAACAGAACACTGCGCAGGTCAGAACAGAATAGAGCACGGCGCAGGTCAGAACAGAACAGAACACTGCGCAGGTCAGAACAGAACAGAACACTGCGCAGGTCAGAACAGAACAGAGCACGGCGCAGGTCAGAACAGAATAGAACACGGCGCAGGTCAGAACAGAATAGAACACGGCGCAGGTCAGAACAGAATAGAACAAGGCGCAGGTCAGAACAGAACAGAACACTGCGCAGGTCAGAACAGAACAGAGCACGGCGCAGGTCAGAACAGAATAGAACACGGCGCAGGTCAGAACAGAATAGAACACGGCGCAGGTCAGAACAGAATAGAACACGGCGCAGGTCAGAACAGAATAGAACACGGCGCAGGTCAGAACAGAACAGAACACGGCGCAGGTCAGAACTGTACAAGGCACTCCTATAATCTCAAACCTTCCGTTTATTAGTCATGTACTGAGGCACTTGTTGTGAAGTCCTACTCTTTCCTCTTGACCTCAACTGTGCTAGGGGAAATCATAACATTTACCCCATATTGATATTTTCTATGATCTGTTAAAGGAGTGGCGTATATCTCCATCACGGAGGTTGGTGGCACCTACATTGGGAGGATGGGCTCGTGGTAATGGCTGGAGTGGAATCACTGGAATGGTATCAAACACATGGTTTCTATGCATTTGATGCCATTCCATTTGCTCTGTTCCAGACATTATTATGAGCCGTCCTCCCCCTCAGCATCCTCCACTGATCTCCATAGTTCTGATGTTGTCTTTCCTACCGCAGCGTCCATAGAAATGTCTCAGGTGGTGCCGATCAGAGTCACAGGAAATGAGAGCCAGAGTCTGAGAGGGAAGAAGACTGTGAGCCCACAGAGAAACTACCAATTAGGTAAGAGCCCTCACAGAAACTACATCAGGTAAAACCCGTTACTGATGCTACCAATCAGGTAAGAGCCCTCACTGATGCTACCAATCAGGTAAGAGCCCTCACTGATGCTACCAATCATTTAAGAGCCCTCACTGATGCTACCAATCAGGTAAGAGCCCTCACTGATACTACCAATCAGGTAAGAGCCCTCACTGATACTACCAATCAGGTAAGAGCCCTCACTGATACTACCAATCAGGTAAGAGCCCTCACTGATGCATACCAATCAGGTAAGAGCCCTCACTGATGCTACCAATCAGGTAAGAGCCCTCACTGATGCTACCAATCAGGTAAGAGCCCTCACTGATACTACCAATCAGGTAAGAGCCCTCACTGATACTACCAATCAGGTAAGAGCCCTCACTGATACTACCAATCAGGTAAGAGCCCTCACTGATACTACCAATCAGGTAAGAGCCCTCACTGATACTACCAATCAGGTAAGAGCCCTCACTGATGCATACCAATCAGGTAAGAGCCCTCACTGATGCTACCAATCAGGTAAGAGCCCTCACTGATGCTACCAATCAGGTAAGAGCCCTCACTGATGCTACCAATCAGGTAAGAGCCCTCACTGATACTACCAATCAGGTAAGAGCCCTCACTGATACTACCAATCAGGTAAGAGCCCTCACTGATACTACCAATCAGGTAAGAGCCCTCACTGATACTACCAATCAAGTAAGAGCCCTCACTGATGCTACCAATCAAGGAAGAGCCCTCACTGATGCTACCAATCAGGTAAGAGCCCTCACTGATACTACCAATCAGGTAAGAGCCCTCACTGATACTACCAATCAGGTAAGAGCCCTCACTGATACTACCAATCAAGGAAGTGCCCTCACTGATACTACCAATCAGGGAAGAGCCCTCACTGATACTACCAATCAGGTAAGAGCCCTCACTGATACTACCAATCAGGTAAAATCCCTCACTGATGCATACCAATCAGGTAAGAGCCCTCACTGATGCTACCAATCAGGTAAGAGCCCTCACTGATACTACCAATCATCTAAGACGAGAACCGTGGGAGTTCCAGATACATATTGTCTGATTTTTACTGTTTTAACGTCTCAGGAACTAAATTAACACACACAATAATTAAGTTAACCGTACGCTGTTATGCCTCTTCAGATGGTTTCTTCAGTCCTCCAGAGCCCCTGTCCAGCGCTAAGCCCTCCCAGACCCTGTCGTCCAGCAGCAGCATGAGGAGTAATAACCAGAGCCACATCCCTCCACCCAAACCTCCACCCTTCCCCAAAGACATAGCAAGCAAACCAACCAAGGAACACGTTATCTACCTGTAAGGACACAGTGCGACACAGGGCGACACCAAAACCCTTAGCTAGGGCTCTGAAACTGGCGGCCCATGTGCTAAAACCGGCCCACGAGTGATTTATATTTGGCCCGCCAAAGCTCTGTTCACAGTAAAGATGTGATTATATATATCTTTTTTTTTACTGATTGGGCTTTCTAATTGCTGGTACTTATTAAGTTCCTGTTGAATTTCCACATTTCCAAAATTCATTTCTATTGTTCGGATGAGTGTTTGTCTCAACTCTCTCTGCACTCAAGTCTTTTTCTTTTTAAGCCTTTTTAAAGATGATTTAAATTCATGTTAGGAAGCTGGTTATTACTTTTAATTGTTTACAGATCTCAGGTGCCAAGCACGTTATCTCAGAGCGCATAAGAAACTATTTTTAATCCAAATTGACCTGTTCCTCGTATTGTATTTCTTCATGTCATAGAATGTATGGAAGTAAATGTTCATTTAGCTGTGAGGTGTAAAACTCTTATGGCCAGTTTACCAGACGAAGATTAAGTGTAGTCCAGGACTAAAAAAGATTCTCAATTGAGATTCTCCGTTTTTTTTTGTTGTTGTTTTTTGTCCAAGACCAGTCTTAATCTGTGTTTGGGAAATGGGCCCTTATGGTATGGGAATTATGGTGTATTTTAACACTGAATAATAATGACTACTGTACTAAAGTATGCCAATTCTACTGTGGTTTATGCCATTTTGTGATTTTTATGAAGTATACAGGAGAGGGTTTCATGACATTTTGTGGACTGTTGAACGCAGACAGCTTTCTCCACACCATATCAACATGGATTGTTGTCAGTCAAGGTTTAGTTTTACGACAGGAAAACTTGTGTGTGTGTGAGTGAAATGTTAGAACTCTCTTATGTGTGTACTTTGAACAAGAGGCAAATCTTTTTTGCCGGATGGTTTTCCTCATCGTGTAACTGTCAAAAGGTTATGTTCTGCGAACCAAGGAACTTTTTGAACAAAGTTGTTTTCTATTGGGAGGATGTTTGTAAGGATTTGTGAAGTATGTTGCTCATTGTTACAGTTTCCAGTGAACACAGTCTGGGAATAGAATTAGAACACATATGACAAAACATTTGTTTTTACTGTTCTAATTACGTTGGTAACCAGTTTATAACAGCAATAAGGCACCTCTGGGGTTTGTGGTATATTGCCAATATACCACGGCTAAGGGCTGTGTCCAGGTACTCGGCGTTGCGTCGTGCATAAGAACAGCCCTTAGTCGTGGTATATTGGCCATATACCACACCTCCTCTGGCCTTATTGCTTAAATATATATATATATGGTCTGGACATTCTGCTGTGATGTTGATGTCCTGGTAAACTGTTGTGGTTCCCATCCACAGCCGATGGAAGGAATAAAAAATAATTATGATGCCTGTAATCAGCCTTACCTGTTTGTTTCTAGAATGAGGGCTCAGTCAAGTCAGGCCGGGATTCAATCCAATAGTTTCCTTTTTAAAAGCTGCATTGGCGTAATCGGATTGAATCCCTGGCCTCAATGTCACCTCCGAATGACTCACTTCCTCCCGTCCCATGTCCAGTCTGAAATAGCAGTGAAGCAGAGCAAGGACATAGCAGTTCTGTCGTCCCCCACCAGAATAGAACAAACAGTAGCCTGTCCTGTAATAGTTAGTCATGTATGTTTTGCCTCCAGTTCAGCCCCTCAATGGGTGAATCTCAATTGTATTTCCTTGATTCCTTACATCCTCTCGCTTCAAAACCCTTGGATGAGGTCAGAGGTCACGCCCCTCTGACTGGCAACCTCAGAATTATAGTCACCATTCTTCTTCTGTTGCTAATATAAAACATTCAGTTGGTGGTATATGAACTGGCAGTGGCTAGAGTTGTACAGCTGAATATGAATGACCCTTTTTCATTCTGGCCCTGTCTCAAATAACACTCTCACAGCAGTCAGACTCTCTTAGCCTTCTCCCCACAATGTGTGGCCCCGTCTCAAATAACACCCTCACAGCAGTCAGACTCTCTAGCCTTCTCCCCACAATGTGTGGCCCCGTCTCAAATAACACTCTGACAGCAGTCAGACTCTCTAGCCTTCTCCCCACAATGTGTGGCCCCGTCTCAAATAACACTCTCACAGCAGTCAGACTCTCTTAGCCTTCTCCCCACAATGTGTGGCCCCGTCTCAAATAACACCCTCACAGCAGTCAGACTTTCTAGCCTTCTCCCCACAATGTGTGGCCCCGTCTCAAATAACACCCTCACAGCAGTCAGACTCTCTAGCCTTCTCCCCACAATGTGTGGCCCCGTCTCAAATAACACTCTGACAGCAGTCAGACTCTCTAGCCTTCTCCCCACAATGTGTGGCCCCGTCTCAAATAACACTCTGACAGCAGTCAGACTCTCTAGCCTTCTCCCCACAATGTGTGGCCCGTCTCAAATAACACTCTGACAGCAGTCAGACTCTCTAGCCTTCTCCCCACAATGTGTGGCCCCGTCTCAAATAACACTCTGACAGCAGTCAGACTCTCTAGCCTTCTCCCCACAATGTGTGGCCCCGTCTCAAATAACACTCTCACAGCAGTCAGACTCTCTAGCCTTCTCCCCACAATGTGTGGCCCCGTCTCAAATAACACTCTCACAGCAGTCAGACTCTCTAGCCTTCTCCCCACAATGTGTGCCTGCCTTCCTGGTGAGATGAGAGCCAAGGGAGGCTCTGCAGTGCTGTGTGAATCATACGTTCTGAATGGAGAGTCTGTCTGACTGGGAGAGTCACTCCGGGAGCCGGTGGAGACTTGATGCCCTGTCACTACCTGGTTGCTTGGTCCTGCCCGTTAGCGCTGATGAAGTCTCCTCCCAGTCAGACAGACTCTCCATTCAGAACGTATGATTCACACTGCAGAGCCTCCCTTGTCTCTCATCTCACCAGCAAGGCAGGCACACATTGTGGGGAGAAGGCTAGAGAGTCTGACTGCTGTGAGAGTGTTATTTGAGACGGGGCCACACATTGTGGGGAGAAGGCTAGAGAGTCTGACTGCTGTGAGAGTGTTATTTGAGACGGGGCCAGAATGAAAAAGGGTCATTAATATTCAGCTGCGGTACAACTCTAGCTACTGCCAGGTCATATACCACTAACTGAACGTTTTATATTAGCAACAGAAGAAGAATGGTGACTATAATTCTGAGGTTGCCAATGATGAAGCCATGTAGAGGATGAAATGCTTTGTTTCTTTATTTTGGCGTATTCCTCCTCAGATGTTTAAAAACCACCTGGTGACGACATCAAATAACCCTGGTGAATATCTCATCTCATTGGCTGCAAAATAGTGTGCAGATGAATCTGACAGGGCACTCTCCCTAACCAACCAGCTTCTTCCATTAAGACTCTTGACTTCTTATCTCTAACCTTTGACCTCTAGCAGACTGTTAAAACAAGGGTGTTCCTCTACTCATACGTTGTTGACACATGCCAGATCTTACGCCTTGATAGGTATTTTACACATCAGCTAACCGCATGTTATAGCACTCTGGTGCCCGACGGCACAGTCGATGACGTGGCACGCAACCATTGGTTGATGCAGGGGAACATCACCTATATTTCCAGTACTGACCAGGTCCTTCCTGTGTTTATGAACTCGTGGCTGTGATGAAATGAACGGGAACAACAAAAACCAAACATCTACTTTGTTTAGCTACGGAATATACAGTGGAGTCCAGAATTATTGGATCCCTTGATGAAGATGAGCAAAAAAGACAGTATAAAATAAATAATGCAAATACTGAGCTATATTGTATTCTCAAATTATCCTGAACAAAAATATAAACGCAACAATGTCAAAGATTTTACTGAGTTATAGTTCATATAAGGAAATCAGTCAATTGAAATGAATTAATTTGGCCCTAATGTATGGATTTCACATGACTGGATAGGGGCACAGCCATGGGTGGGCCTGGGAGGGCATAGGCCCACCCACTGGGGAGCCAGGTCCAGCCAATCAGAATGAGATTCTCCCCACAAAAGGGCTTTATTACAGACAGACATACTCCTCAGTTTCATCAGCTGTCTGGGTGGCTGGTCTTAGACGATCCCGCAGGTGAAGAAGCCGGATGTGGAGGTCCTGGGCTGGCGTGGTTACACGTGGTCTGTGGTTGGTAGACGTACTGCAAAATTCTCTAAAAATGACGTTGGAGGCGGCTTATGGTAGAGAAATTAACTTTCTCTGGCAATAGCTCTGCCGGACAGTCCTACAGTCAGCATGCCAATTGCACACTCCCTAAAAACTTTATCTGTGGCATTGCGTTGTGTCAGAACTGCAAATTTTTTCGTGATTACTGATCAATTTCTTTATACATTTATAATTAGGTTTTATCTGTTTTAACAAATCTTTTTTATTTTGTACGTATTGTATATCATGGTGTGGTTTTCATATAAGCCTACATCTATCTGCACACCGTTTTACATTTCATTAGTTTTTCTGTCTATCACTTGTTTTCTTTGGTGCAAATTTATTTTTGACTGGCCTTTTATTGTCCCCAGTACAAGGTGCACCTGTAATGATCATGCTGTTTAATCAGCTTCTTGATATGCCACACCTGTCGGATTGATGGATTATCTTGGCAAAGGAAAAATGCTCACTAACAGGGATGTTAACAAATTTGTGTACAACTTTTTTGAGAATTAAGCATTTGGTGTGTATGAAATATTTCTGGTTTCTTTTATTTCAACTAATGAAACACGGGACCAACACTTTAAATATTACGTTTTATATATTTTTTGTTTAGTATTAGGTGCCGGTACTGTTTATATTTAGGTGCAGGAAGTTAATTTTCTATCAGAGGTGCAGGAACTGAAACAGTACAAACATCTGAGGTGCCGGTATTCAGTTCCAGAGAGCTCCTGCCCAAGTTAAGCATTGGTTGCGTCCCAAATGGACCCTGGTCCAAAAGTAGTGCACTATAAAGGGAATAGGGTGCTATTTGGGATGCACACACAAATATTTAGCAAATGTGTTGAGTAAAAATTTTAAAAAGTCACTGGAGAATTGAGACAATTGATTATAAACTCAGCAAAAAAAGAAACGTCCCTTTTTCAGTTTAAACACTGTTTCCCATGCTTGTTCAATGAACCATGAACAATTAATGAACATGCACCTGTGAAACGGTTGTTAAGACACTAACAGCTTACAGACGGTAGGCAATTACGGTCACAGTTATGAAAACTTAGGATACTAAAGAGGCTTTTCTACTGCCTCTGAAAAACACCAAAAGAAAAATGCCCAGGGTCCCTGCTCATCTGTGTGATCATGCCTTAGGCATGCTGCAAGGAGGTATGAGGACTGCAGATTTCCGTACTGTGAGACGCCTAAGACAGAGCTACAGGGAGACAGGACGGACAACTGATCGTCCTCGCAGTGGCAGACCACATGTAACAACACCTGCACAGTATCGGTACATATGAAAATCACACCTGCGGGACGGGTACAGGATGGCAACTGCCCGAGTTACACCAGGAATGCACAATCCCTCCATCAGTGCTCAGACTGTCCGCAATAGGCTGAGAGAGGCTGGACTGAGGGCTTGTAGGCCTGTTGTAAGGCAGATCCTCACCGGCAACAACGTCGACTATGGGCACAAACCCACTGTCAAAAAGTGCTCTTCACTGACGAGTCACAGTTTTGTCTTACCAGGGGTGATGGTCGGATTCGCGTTTATCGTCGAAGGAATGAGCGTTACACCAAGGCCTGTACTCTGGAGTGGGATCGATTTGGAGGTGGAGGGTCCGTCATGGTCTGGGGCGGTGTGTCACAGCATCATTGGATTGAGCTTGTTGTCATTGCAGGCAATCTCAACGCTGTGCGTTACAGGGAAGACATCCTCCTCCCTCATGTGGTACCCTTCATGCAGGCTCATCCTGACATGACCCTCCAGCATGACAATGCCACCAGCCATACTGCTCGTTCTGTGCGTGATTTCCTGCAAGACAGGAATGTCAGTGTTCTGCCATGACCAGTGAAGAGCCCGGATCTCAATCCCATTGAGCACGTCTGGGACCTGTTGGATCGGAGGGTGAAGGCTATGGCAATTCCCCCCAGAAATGTCTGGGAACTTGCAGGTGCCTTGGTGGAAGAGTGGGGTAACATCTCACAGCAAGAACTGGCAAATCTGGTGCAGTCCATGAGGAGGAGATACACTGCAGTACTTAATGCAGCTGGTGACCACACCAGATACTGACTGTTACTTTTGATTTTGACCCCCCTTTGTTCAGGGACACATTATTACATTTCTGTTAGTCACATGTCTGTGGAACTTGTTCAGTTTAAGTCTCAGTTGTTGAATCTTGTTATGTTCATACAAATATTTACACATGTTAAGTTTGCTGAAAATAAACACAGTTGACAGAGAGAGGACGTTTCTTTTTTTGCTGAGTTTATTATCATGAGACAACCTCACCCCTCCCCCTCAAACATAAAAATTATCACTTATCATAGTTTAATTAAGAAACATGAATACAGTACTCTGTCTTCATAAAGCACTATGCACAGAGACATTCCAATTGTAACCATGGACACCAGTAAGGCAAAAACCCATTAAGACAATATGAATTATATAACCAAAATCGGTCATTCTACATTAGGTCTCCTTATAACCCATGTGTTCACATGGTAGTTACATACCAGTAAGTAGTTAGTGTAATTAATTAGTTACAACTTTAAAAACTGTTAAACATGTTTAAGTACTATTTTGAACCTAGCTGCCTACAATGCAATTACACCTATTTACTACTGTATGTATCTACCACATAAATACATGGGTTTTTACACCCAATGGAAAATGGGACCACAAAATCTACTAGAGAAACGGTGTGGGCAACATTAACTGTTGCACCCGTAGTATTATATAAAGACAGTGTGTAAGCTACTATATAAACCACACACTATTGTTGACAGTCTGGTCTAAACCAAACCCATAGCATGCAAAAACAATAAAAGGTCAAAAGGTCAGATTTAAACCAATCAAAAACTAGAGATAGGTTTCCCGGACACGGATTAAGCCTTTTATCCAGGATTTATAACAATTTACATGGATTCTCCATTCAGCTCGCTTTTTAGTCCACTAGGAAACTGCCCCTCGATGCCCTAAATCAATAATCATTCTATACCTTTTAGGTAGGTGAGAATCCATGATAGCACCACATGATAAAGGGTATGTACGGTAGATACTTCAGTCATCTTTCATAAACAGAGGGACAGGCCATAGTGTGGTTCTTCTTCTTCATGGTACTTGATAAAGGAGAAGAACAATTGGGAACAAGCTGACCGACAGAGCTTCTGATGGTAAGACTGCAACACATTGACTTAGTTGTGGGGATTGTTGACTGCTATTCTGCGTAGGACTGGTGGGATAAATGATGAACTGAAAAATGGAGGACAGGAGAGTTTGGAGACAGAAAATCTATTTTATGTGACAGGATGATAAAACTCACGAGAAGGGCGTTAAGTCAGCGTAGGTCGCAGTCGGGGCTGTGTATGTTGTGCTCTTTGACCTTAGTCTACAGCGCATCATCCAGGACTCCCAGCCAGTGCTGATCCTGCTGACCACAAGGTGTTTCACGCGTTGAAGAACTGCCACTGTAGGTTGAGTGCCCTCCCTCGCTCCCGTCAGTCCTTTTCTTACCCTTTTTCACACCAAGTGCACTGAAATGTTTATAATTTGTTAAGAACTTATAGAGTTCCATTGAGATCCTATGTGTCAAAAATAAAATGAAATGAATAAGAAATTGGCATCCTAGAAGTCCTTTACTCTGATTTGCTGGCCTCTTTCTCTGGAAGGGGAGTGTCCTCACTCTGATTGGTTGCATCAGGACCTTGTGGCTCAGGATTGGTGAGGGGGTCCTCTGTGGGTGGTCCTGGGGTTTGCATACAGTTGATTGGTTGCAGAACTATGGGAGGCTGAGAGGGATAAACAGAGTGGAGACATCAGACCACTGTGGAGCAAGTCTGGGAGACAGACTATTGACAACAATGGGCACACAGATAAGATTGTTTATGCAGGATGCCATCAAAATATACAGCCATTCCTCTCAACAAGTGGATCAATGGGCTAAATAAAGACTGGATGGTTTTTCTATCAGTGAGGTTGTTGTCCTTCACTAGAATCCCCACTGACTGGAGGAGTGTGTTAGCCAGCCTGGTAGACCAGAGGAGTGTGTTAGCCAGCCTGGTAGACCAGAGGAGTGTGTTAGCCAGCCTGGTAGACCAGAGGAGTGTGTTAGCCAGCCTGGTAGACCAGAGGAGTGTGTTAGCCAGCCTGGTAGACCAGAGGAGTGTGTTAGCCAGCCTGGTAGACCAGAGGTATGGCTGTACATTGAGCTAGAAAACACCTCAGATAAAACTGGTGCCCTGGGTTGGCAATACAGCACAAACATATTTGGGGACCAGGCTACCTCAGACACACAGAAGGGAAAGTTGCTTCAGAGCACCTCGTTTCACACCATATTCAAACCCAGTAGCTTATAGAAGCATCTTCACAATTTGCAGTTCAGAGAAAATGGGTGAGAGACAGTTCAGTACACTCCCCTTGTCATCACCAGATACTATTCATGTTGTCACTGTGTGAATTCATCATGACTCTACCCACCAATAGTGTTTAATGACCCTAGAAGTGTCTATTCTAACACCACAGGACAATCTATTAAGACAATATGACACTTATCTAGGAGCAGAGGAATACAATGAGAGAATACAGGCGGGTGACAGACACAGACCCTGGAGCCCTCGGCAGCAAAGCAGAGAATCCACAGTAAAATGACAGTATAGAACAGGAAGGGGCGGAGCAGAGCAGGGGGACAGGAAACAGAAACAGCATGTTGGAACGAAGAAGCTGATTATATCTAGTTAGTTTCCGGGGGTTACGGTACTCAACTTTAAAATCTAGGTTCACTTTGTGGTACAAAACACTAGAAATGTTTCTTTCCGTAGAAGAAGAAGACACTCATATCAAACTGGTAATCACCACAAATCCACTTCCTGTCCAGAATAATGGCAGCTCTTTGCGCCACAGCGCCACCGCCAGGCTGGAGAGGAGGGTGCAAGGCACCAGGTATAACAGGGCCGGCTGACCCATCTGCATCAGGGCCAGAGCTACAAAGGTGATGAGCAGCCCGATACCATAACCTTCAGAGGGGAGAGGAGAGTGGGTGGAGGGGGAGGGAGAGAGGAGAGTGGGTGGAGGGAGAGAGAGAGGAGAGTGGGTGGAGGGAGAGAGAGAGGAGAGTGGGTGGAGGGAGAGAGAGAGGAGAGTGGGTGGAGGGAGAGAGAGGAGAGTGGGTGGAGGGAGAGAGAGAGGAAGTGGGTGGAGGGAGAGGGAGGGAGAGGAGTGGGTGGAGGGAGAGAGAGAGAGGAGAGGGTGGAGGGGGAGAGAGAGAGGAGAGTGGGTGGAGGGGGAGAGAGAGGAGAGTGGGGGTGAGGGGGAGGAGAGAGGAGAGTGGGTGGAGGGGGAGAGAAGAGAGGAATTGGGTGGAGGGGGAGAGAGAGAGAGGGGTGGGTGGAGGGGAAGAGAGAGGAGAGAGAGTGGGTGGAGGGGGAAGAGAGAGAGGAGAGTGGGTGGAGGGGAGGGAGAGAGAGAGGAGAGTGGGTGGAGGGGGGAGAGAGGGATAGGGGGGAGGGGGAAGAGAGAGGAGAGTGGGTGGAGGGGAGGGAGAGGAGAGTGGGTGGAGGGGGGAGAGAGAGAGGAAGTGGGGTGGGGGGGAGAGAAGAGGAGGTGGGTGGGGGGGGAGGAGGGGAGTGGGTGGGGGGAGAGAGAGGAGGGGAGTGGGTGGGGTGGAGGGGAGAGAGAGAGAGAGGAGAGTGGGTGGGGTGGAGGGGAGAGGGGAGGGGAAGAGTGGGTGGAGGGGGAGGAGAGGGAGAGTGGTGGAGGGGGGAGAGAGGGGGTGGGTGGAGGGGGAGAGAGAGAGGAGAGTGGGTGGGTGGAGGGGAGGAGAGAGAGGGGTGGTGGAGGGGGGGGAGAGGAGAGTGGGGTGGGGGGAGGAGGAGGAGTGGGTGGAGGGGGAGGAGAGGGAGGTGGGTGAGAGGGTGGGGGAGGAGGGTGGGGGAGGGGGGGAGGAGGGGAGATGGATGGGGGGGGAGAGAGGGATTGGGTGGGGGAGAGAGAGGAGAGTGGGTGGGGGGGAGAGGAGAGGGGTGGGAGGGGGAGGTAGAGAGAGAGAGAGAGTGGGAGGGGGAGGGAGTGGGTGGGGGGGAGGAGGGGTGGGTGGAGGGGGAGAGAGAGAGAGTGGGTGGTGGGGAGAGGAGAGAGAGGGGTGGGTGGAGGGGGGAGAGAGAGGGAGTGGGTGGAGGAGGAGAGAGAGGAGAGTGGTGGGGGGGGAGGGAGGGGTGGGTGGGGGGGGGGGGGGGTGGGAGGGGGGGGGGGGAGGATGGGTGGGGGGGGAGAGAGGGGGTGGGTGGGGGGGAGAGGAGAGGGTGGGAGGGGGGGGAGGGGGGGGAAGTGGAGGGGGGGGAGGGGAGAGAGTGGGAGAGGAGGAGGGGTGGGTGGAGGGGAGGGGGGTGGGTGGAGGATAGAGGAGGGAGTGGGTGGAGGGGGAGGGGGAGAGGAGAGATGGGTGGAGGGGGTAGGGTGGGAGAGGGGTGGTGGGGTGGGGGTGGGAGAGTGGGTGGAGGGGGGGGGGAGGGGAGAGTGGAGGGGGGGGAGGGGGGGTGGGTGGGGGGGGGAGAGGGAGTGGGTGGAGGGGGAGAGAGAAGGAGGGTGGGTGGGTGGGGGGGAGGAGAGTGGGTTGGGAGGGGGAGAGGGGTGGAGTGGGGGGGAGAGAGGGGAGTGGGTGGAGGGGGGGAGAGGAGAGGGTGGTGGGGGAGAGAGAGGAGTGGGTGGGTGGGGAGAGAGGGGGAGTGGGTGGGGGGTAGAGAGGGGGTGGGTGTGGGAAGAGAGGAGGAGAGTGGGTGGAGGGGGGAGGAGGAGAGTGGGTGGAGGGGGAGAGAGAGAGGTGGGTGGAGGGGAGGGAGAGGGAGGTGGGTGGGGGGGAGAGTGGATGGAGGGGGGAGAGGGTGGGTGGAGGGAGAGAGAGAGAGTGGTGGAGGGAGGAGGAGGGAGTGGAGGGTGGAGGGGGAGAGAGAGAGAGTGGGTGGGGGTAGAGAGAGGAGAGTGGGGTGGAGGGGGAGAGAGAGAGGAGAAGTGGGTGGGGGGAGGAGGAGAGAGAGAGGTGGGTGGAGGGGGAGGAGAGAGAGAGAGGGAGTGGGTGGGGGGGGGGAGGGGAGGTGGGTGGGGGGAAGGAGAGGAGGTGGGTGGAGGGAGAGAGGAGGAGAGTGGGTGGGGGGGAGAGAGAGGGAGAGTGGGTGGAGGGTAGAGGAGGAGAGGAGTGGGTGGGGGGGAGGGGGAGGGAGAGTGGGGGGGGGGAGGGGGGTGGGTGAGGGAGAGAGGAGAGAGGAGAGTGGGTGGAGGGGGAGAGAGAGAGAGAGGAGAGTGGGTGGAGGGGGAGAGAGAGAGAGAGGAGAGTGGGTGAGGGGAGTAGAGAGAGAGAGTAGAGTGGTGGAGGGGGAGGAGAGAGAGAGAGTGGGTGGAGGGGGAGAGGAGGAGGTGGGTGGGGAGGGGAGAGAGAGGGAGAGTGGGTGGAGGGGGAAGAGGAGAGGAGAGTGGGTGGAGGGGGAGAGAAGAGAGGAGAGTGGGTGGAGGGGGAGGAGAGAGGAGGTGGGTGGGGGGGGGAGAGAGGGGGTGGGTGGAGGGGGAGGAGGAGGAGAGTGGGTGAGGGGGGAGGGGGTGGGTGGGGGGAGGAGAGGGGGTGGGGGAGGGAGGGTGGGGGAGGGGGGGAGAGAGGGAGTGGGTGGAGGGGGGGAGAGTGGGTGGAGGGAGAGAGGAGAGTGGGTGGAGGGGGAGAGAGAGGAGAGTGGGTGGAGAGGGGGGAGGGAGAGTGGGTGGGGGGGAGAGAGAGGGAGTGGGTGGAGGGGAGTGGGGAGGTGGGTGGGGGGGAGAGAGGAGGAGAGTGGGGTGGAGGGGGAGAGGAGAGTGGGTGGAGGGGGGAGAGAGGAGAGTGGGGTGGGGGGGGAGAGAGAGGAGAGTGGGTGAGAGGGGAGAGAGGAGGAGAGTGGGTGGAAGGGGAGAGGAGAGGGAGTGGGTGGGGGGGGAGGGGAGGAGAGTGGTGGGGGGGGGAGGGAGGGTGGGTGGGGGGGGAGGAGAGGAGAGTGGGTGGGGGGGGGAGGGAGGGGTGGGGTGGAGGGGGGGAGAGATGGGTGGGGGGGGAGGGGGGTGGTGGGGGGGGAGAGAGAGTGGGTGGAGGGGGAGAGAGAGGAGAGGAGTGGAGGAGGGGGGAGGGAGAGAGGATGGGGTGAGGAGAGAGAGGGGAGTGGGTGGAGGGGGAGAGAGAGGAGAGTGGGTGGAGGGAGAGAGAGGAGAGTGGGTGGGGGGGAGAGAGAGGAGAGGAGAGTGGGTGGAGGGGGAGGAGAGAGAGGGAGTGGGTGGGGGGAGAGAGAGAGAGAGAGAGAGTGGGTGGGGGGAGAGAGAGAGGAGAGTGGGTGGAGGGGGAGAGAGAGGAGAGTGGGTGGAGGGGGAGAGAGAGAGGAGAGTGGGTGGAGGGGAGAGAGAGAGGAGAGTGGTGGAGGAGGTAGGAGAAGGAGGAGTGGGTGGAGGGGGAGAGAGAGAGGAGAGTGGGTGGAGGGGGAGAGAGGAGGAGAGTGGGTGGAGGGGGAGAGAGAGGAGAGTGGGGGGGGGGGGAGAGAGAGGAGAGGAGTGGGAGGGGGAGGGAGAGGAGTGGGTGGAGGGAGAGAGAGAGGCGAGTGGGTGGAGGGGGAGAGAGAGGGAGTGGTGGAGGGGAGAGAGAGGAAGTGGTGGAGGAGAGAGAGGAGAGTGGGTGGAGGGGAGAGAGGAAGTGGGTGGAGGGGGAGAGAGAGAGGAGAGTGGGTGGAGGGGGAGAGAGAGAGGAGAGTGGGTGGAGGGGGAGGAGAGAGAGGAGAGTGGGTGGAGGGGAGAGAAGAGGAGAGTGGGTGGAGGGGGAGAGAGAGAGAGTGGGTGAGGGGGGGAGAGAGAGGAGAGTGGGTGGAGGGGGAGAGAGGAGGAGAGTGGGTGGAGGGGAGAGGAGGAAGTGGGTGAGGGGGAGAGAGAGGAGAGGAGAGTGGGGGGGGAGAGAGAGGAGAGTGGGTGGAGGGGGAGAGGAGAGGATGGGAGGGAGAGAGAGAGCGAGTGGGTGGAGGGAGAGAGGAGAGTGGGTGGGGGAGAGAGAGGAGAGTGGGTGGAGGGGGAGAGGAGAGGGTGGTGGAGGGGGAGAGAGAGGAGGGGTGGGGAGGAGCGGGAGTGGGTGGTCAGGGGGGGGAGGAGGAGAGTGGGTGGCGGGGGCTCGAGCGAGGCGCGTGGGTGGGCGTGGGACGCAGCGAGGCGCGTGGTGGCGGGGGAGAGGAGGCGAGTGGGTGGGACAGGTTGGGCAGGGAGCGGATGACTGGGTGGCGGGGTCGGGCGCAGGTCGTGGGCGTGGGTGGCAGGGGGGCGCGCGAGCAGCGCGTGTGTGTGGCGGGGGCGGGCGCGCGGCGCGTGGGGTGGCGGGGGCGCGCAGCGCGCGCCGTGGGTGGCGGGGGAGCGCGCGCCGGCGCGTGGGTGGCGGGGGGGCGTAGAGAGGAGCGTGGGTGGCGGGGGCGCGCGCGTAGCGTGGGTGGCGGGGGCCGCGCGCGTAAGCGTGGGGGTGCGGGGGCGCGCGCGGCGCGCGTGGGGCGGGCGGGGGCGGGAGAGGGCGTGGGTGGCGGGCGCGCGCGCGGCCGCGTGGGTGGCGGGGGAGCGCGCGGAGCAGTGGGTGGCGGGTCGCGCGCGGCGCGTGGGTGGGGGGGCGCGCGCGCGCGATGCGCATGGCGTGGCGGGCGCGACGCCGCGCGGCGCGTGGGTGGCGGGGGGCGAGCGACGTCGCGGCGCGTAGGGTGGCGGGGGTCGCGAGCGCGGAGGAGCGTGGGTGGGCGGGTCCGCGCGGCGCGAGCGGCGCGTGGTGGCGGGGGCGACGCGCGCGGCGCGTGGGTGCGGGGGCCGCGCGCCGGCGCGTGGGTGGCGGGGGCGCCCGCGCGGCGCGTGGGTGGCGGGGGCGCGAGCGCGGCGGTGGGTGGCGGGGGCGCGCGCGCGCGCGTGGGTGCGGGGGCCGCGCGCGGCGCGTGCGGGTGTGGCGGGGGACGCGCGTCGCGGCTTGGTCGGGGGAGGTGAGACGGGTGGGTGGCGGGCAGTCGCGAGCGGCGCGTGGGTTAGCGGGGGCGAGCGCGGCGAGTTGGGTGCGGGGGAGCGCGCCGGAGGTGGGTTGGCGGGTCGCGCGGGGCGAGTGGGTGACGGGGCCGCGGACGCGTGGGTGGCGGGGCGCCGCCAGCGGCGATGGGTTGCGGGGGGGGCGCGGCGCGAATGGGTGCGGGGGCGGAGCGCGGCCGTGGGTGGCGGGGGCGCGCGCGCGGCGCATGGGATGGGCGGGGCGCGCGCGGCGCGTGGGTGGCGAGGGGCGGGCGCGGCGCGTGGGTGGCGGGGGAGCGCGAGGCAGTGGGTGCGGGCGCGCGCGGCGCGTGGGTGGCGGGGGTCGCGCGCGCGGCGCGTGGGTGGCCGGGGGCGGGCGCGGCGCGTGGGGTGGCTGGGGCGGGCGCGGCCGGCGCGTGGGTGGCGGGGGCCGCGCGCGGCGCGCGTGGGTAGGCGGGGGCGCGCGAGGCGCGTGGGTGGCGGGGGCGCGCGCAGCCGCGTGGGTGGCGGGGGCGCGCGCGGCGGCGTGGGTGGAGGGGGCGTCCGGGCGGCGCGTGGGTGGCTGAGGGGCGCGGCGGAGACGTGGGTGCAGGGAGACGGCAGCGGAGAGTGGGGTGGCGGGGGAGGCAGCGCAGGCGGCAGCGGCGGGGTGGCGGGGAGACGCGCGGCGAGTGGGTGGGGGGGCCGGGCGGAAGGGGGCGGAGCCGGCGCAGGAGGCTTGGGTGGCGGGGCGCGTGGGTGAGGCGGGGGAGCGAGCAGCGGAGCGTGGGTGTCGGGGGCGAGCGCGGCGAGTGGGTGGCGGGGCGACGCCGAAGGCTCGTGGGTGCGGGGGAGAACGAGCGAAGCGCGTGGGTGGAGGGTCGCGAGAGGCGCGTGGGGCGCGCGCGGCGCGTGGGTGGCGGGGCGCGCGCGCGGCGCGTGGGTGCGGGGGCCGCGCGCGGCGCGTGGGTGAGCGGGGGCGCGCGCGCGGCGCGTGGGTGGCGGGCGCGCGTGGGTGGGAGGGGGCGCGCGCGCGGCGCGTGGGTGGGCCGGGGCTCGCGTCGGCGCGTGGGTGGCGGGGCGCGCGCGCGTTGGGTGGCGGGGGCGGCCGCGCGCGGCGCGTGGGTGGAGGGGGCGCGCGCGGCGCGTGGGTGGCCGGGGGAGCGCGCGGAGCTGGCGTGGCGGGGCTCGCGCGGAGAGTGGGTGGCCGAGGGCGAGCGCTTAGCCCGTGGGGTGGCTGAGGGGCGCGACGCGTGGGTCGCGGGCTGGCGCGTGGGTCGCGTCGGGCGGGCGTGAGTGCGGGGGCGCGGCGCGTTGGGGTAGCTGGGGAGCGGGACGTGGGTCGCGGGGGAGGCCGTGGGTCGCCGGGGGCGAGGCCGTGGGTCGCGAGTGGTGCGAGCGGAGACGTGGGTTGCCGGGGCGACGGAGAGAAGAGTGGGTGCGGTGGCGGGTGGAGCGGGGAAGGGAGAGAAGGAGCCTTAAGCCAGAGTCTGTTTACTGCTTGTTTGGAACAAATACTAGCTGTTATAAAAGACTCTACACACAAATGATGTTTTTGACTATCAAAAAGACAATGGAAATGTGTTGGTCTTACCGATTGTGCAGGCCAGGAAATAGAACCGTGAGGACTGCATGAGGATGTCAAACCTGTGACAGTAGGCTATCAGCAGACCTGAGAGAGAAACAACATGGTCAGCTCAGATGAGTGCAGATATCTCGCCACAGAAAGATACGATAATAGGAGTTAGATATTGTACGATAACAGGAGCAGAGTACAGTACAGTAGTAGACTATAGTACAGTACTAGAGTACAATACAGTAGTAGAGTACATTCGAGTATAGTACAGTAGTGGAATACACAGTACAGTAGTAGACTATAGTACAGTAGTAAAATACAGTATAGTAGTAGAGTACAGTGCAGTAGTAGAGTACAGTACAGTAGTAAAGTACAGTAGTAAAGTACAGTACAGTAGTAAAATACAGTACAGTAGTAGAGTACAGTACAGTAGTAAAATACAGTACAGTAGTATAGTACAGTAGTAGAGTACAGTACAGTAGAGTACAGTAGTAGAGTATAGTACAGTAGTAGAGTACAGTAGTAAAATACAGTAGTAAAATACAGTACAGTAGTAGAGTAGTATTACCTGGTACTAAGATGTCGCCAAATCCAAGCAGAGAAAAGGGCCTGTCACACAGAGCCAGAGGGGAGGAGTTGAGGCGGGGCACTTTGAGCACCATAGGAAGCTGGAGGAAGGCCAGCAAGGACAGTGAGCATCCTCCATTATTACATTATTACAGCCTTCTATTGTTACATCAGTTCAAGTGAAAGAACAACTGTCATATGAGACCTAATCAAATCAAATCGATGCCCACTGTACCTTTTCATGTGTGGAGGAGTCAGAGGGCCCAGCCGCAACCTCCACCATAATACTGTGACCACTCTGAGGAGACAGACACAGGACAACATGGTAGTGGCTTAATGCAGTGTTTCCCAAACTTGGTCCCGGGGCCCCCACTAGGTGCACGTGTTGTTTTTTGTCCTAGCACTACACAGCCGATTCAAATAAACAAAGCTTGACGATGAGTTGGTTATTTGAGTCAGTTGTGTAGTACTAGGAAGAAGAAAAAAAACACCCAAGGGGGGGCCCTAGGACCGAGTTTGGGAAACACTGATAATCTAGTCCATTTATCTAGCCAGTTAGTTACTGCTTCATGTATAGCACATACATTGCGTTCAGAAAGTATTCACACCCTTTTGTTATGGCAAGCCTAAATAAGTTCAGGAGTAAAAATGTGCTTTTAACAAGTCACATAATAAGTTGCATGGACTCACCCTGTGTGCAATAATAGTGTTTAACATGATTTTTGAATGACTAACTAATCTCTGTACTCCACACATACAATTATCTGTTAGGTCCCTCAGTCGAGCAGTGAATTTAAAACACATATTCAAGCACAAAGACCAGGGAGGTTTTCCAATGCCTCGCAAAGAAGGGCACCTATTGGTAGATGGGTAAAAATAAATTGACATTGAATCTCCCTTCGAGCATGCTGAAGTTATTAATTATCTATACACCCAGTCACTACAAAGATAAAGGCGTCCTTCCTAACTCAGTTGCCGAAGAGGAAGGAAACCGCTCAGGGATTTCACCATGAGGCCAATGGTGACTTTAAAACAGTTTCAGAGTTTATTGGTTGTGATAGGAGAAAACGGAGGATGGATCAACAACATTGTAGTTACTCCACAATACTAACCTAATTGACAGTGAAAAGAAGGAATACTTTCTCAAGGCACTGTTTAGCACCGCCTGTATAGCACCTCCTGTATAGCACCGCCTGTATAGCACCTCCTGTATAGCACCGCCTGTATAGCACCGCCTGTATAGCACCGCCTGTATAGCACCGCCTGTATAGCACCGGTCTTATCTTTTTTTTTACTAATTGGTCCTTTTGACCAATCAGATCAGCTTTTTTTGCCAATAATTGTTCAAAATATCAGAAATGTTTCCTGTAACAAAAAGCGCTTTATAATTAAAAGGTATCAATATTTCCTATTTAAAAAGGAAGGGATCCACTGTGACGTACCTTGGTAAAGAGAGGAGTAATAAAAACAAAGAAAACATCGTAGACAAACAGGGTCACCAGCAGCATGGTGCAGGCCTGGAGCAGAACACATGGAAGAAGAAGAAGACATTAAAAATGACTTTTCCAGCTTATGGATGTTGTTCAATGAGGTTAGATACAGAGGTCACTGCATGTCATAGGGTCGGAAAAAAAAACTCCTGGTCATTAACACACACATGCATGATCATCAGTACAACTCCTGGCCCTAGCTAGTTAATGTGGTCAGTACCACTTTAAAATGACACGCATATCCATTGACTTGAACGGGATAATCCCTTTCTAGTGATTCTACTTCTACGGTCAGTATCTTATATCATCGTTTAGTTAGTGCTTGTATTTGTCCTATTTCACACATGTACAAGTGTGTATTAATCCGCATGTGTTAATTGTAAATGTTTTGTTGTAATATTCCAACTCGGAGTGGGGTCGCAGCCAGGAACTGCCTTTATCAATAGAGATCCTGGAGCAATTAGGGATAAGTGCCTTGCTCAAGGGCACAAAGATTTGTTTACCTTGTCGGCTCTGGGATTCGAACTAGCGACATTTTGGTTGCTGGCCCACCGCTCGGCTACCTTCCGCCCTGTTACGCTATGATCCATCTACGTGTATTGATTGAATTACAGTTGAAGTCGGAAGTTTACATACACTAAGTGCCTTTAAACAGCTTGGAAAATTCCAGAAAATGTCATGGCATTAGAAGCTTCTGATAGGCTAATTGACATCATTTGAGTCAATTGGAGGTGTACCTGTGGATGTATTTCAAGGCCTACCTTCAAGGCCTAAACGTAGTGTCTCTTCGCTTGACATCATGGGAAAATCAAAAGAAATCAGACAAGACCTCAGAAAAAACTAATTGTAGACCTCCACAAGTCTGGTTCATCCTTGGGAACAATTTCCAAACGCCTGAACGTACCAAGTTCCTCTGTACAAACAATAGTACGCAAGTATAAACACCATGGGACCACGAAGCCGTCATACCGCTCAGGAAGGAGACGCGTTCTGTCTCCTAGAGATGAACGTACTTTGGTGCGAAAAGTGAAAATCAATCCCAGAACAGCAGCAAAGGACCTTGTGAAGATGCTGGAGGAAACAGGTACAGAAGTATCTATATCCACAGTAAAACGAGTCCTATATCGACATAACCTGAAAGGCTGCTCAGCAAGGAAGAAGCCACTGCTCCAAAACCGCCATAAAAAAGCCAGACTACGGTTTGCAACTGCACATGGGGACAAAGATCGTACTTTTTGGAGAAATGTCCTCTGGTCTGATGAAACAAAAATAGAACTGCTTGGCCATAATGACCATCGTTATGTCTGGAGGAAAAAGGGGGAGGCTTGCAAGCCGAAGAACACCATCCCAACCGTGAAGCATGGGGATGGCAGCATCATGTTGTGGGGGTGCTTTGCTGCAGGAGGGACTGGTGCACTTCACAAAATAGATGGCATCATGAGGTAGGAAAATTATGTGGATATATTAAAGCAACATCTCAAGACATCAGTCAGGAAGTTAAAGCTTGGTCGCAAATGGGTCTTCCAAATGGACAATGACCCCAAGCATACTTCCAAAGTTGTGGCAAAATGGCTTAAGGACAACAAAGTCAAGGTATTGGAGTGGCCATCACAAAGCCCTGACCTCAATCCTATAGAAAATGTGTGGGCAGAACTGAAAAAGCCTGTGCGAGCAAGGAGGCCTACAAACCTGACTCAGTTACACCAGCTCTGTCAGGAGGAATGGGCCAAAATTCACCCAACTTATTGTGGGAAGCTTGTGGAAGGCTACCAGAAACGTTTGACCCAAGTTAAACAATTTAAAGGGAATGCTACCAAATACTAATTGAGTGTATGTACATTTCTGACCCACTGAAAATGTGATGAAAGAAATAAACACTCAAATAAATCATTTTCTCTACTATTATTCTGACATTTCACATTCTTAAAATAAAGTGGTGATCCTAACTGACCTAAGACAGGGATTTTTTCTAAGATTTGTGAAAAACTGAGTTTATATGTATTTGGCTAAGGTATGTAAACTTCAGACTTCAACTGTACATATAGAATCATACAGACTATAGAATTATAGGATCTCTATACTGGTGGGCTCCCGAGTGGCGCAGCAGTCTAAGGCACTGCATCTCAGTGCTAGAGGCGTCATTACAGACACCCTGATTCGAATCCAGGCTCTATCACAACCGGCTGTGATTGGGAATCCCATATGGAGGCACACAATTGGCCCAGCGTCGTCCGGGTTTGGCCGGTGTAGGACGTCATTGTACATAAGAATTTGTTCTTAACTGACTTGCCTAGTTAAATAAAATAAAAATTAGGCGAATAGGCCTGGCATTAAAATGGTGTATGCACCTTAAACGTGGGCAGTCTGATAGTCTTGAGCATGTAGAGACAGAAGGCTATGCCCAGGGCGTCTTGTAACACCCACGCCCACCTAGGAGAGAACACAGCAGATGGCAGGAACAACAGTTAGCCAGCACAAACAAAATGCCTCAAGTAGCAATGCAAATATCACAGTACAGCTATATGGACACTCAGTCACTATGGTACTTTTTAATGGTGAGTTTACAAACGTAGATTTGAAATTTGTATCTCATTATGGTGAAATAAGTATAGCCAGTTATAACTGTAATGGCTTAGCAGATAATAAGAAAAGACGATCAGTATTTACCTGGCTAAAAGAGAAGGAATATAATATCTATTGTTTACAGGAAACTCAATCAACCATTTTAGATGCAGTTGCGTGGAAAACGGACGGACGGGCGGGGGTGAAATATACTTCTCCCACGGGCAAAGAAATTCAAAAGAGGTGATGATATTAATTAACAGTCATTTTGATATGAATGTGCAAATTGTCCAAACAGATCCTCAAGTTAGATGGATGATTTTAAATATGTTATTGGACAATAAACAGATATGGCTCATTAACCTATACAGTCCAAATAATGATGATTCACGCTTCTTTGAAAATATATATATATATTCTGTTAAAGGTCCCCAAAGCACACACATCCCTGAGTCGCTTGTCTTTTCAGTTTGCTGCAGCTAGCGACTGGAACGAGATGCAGCAAACACAACTTTTCATTCAAAGACTCCATCATGGACACGCTTACTGACAGTTGTGGCTGTTTCCTGTGTATTGTTGTCCTCTACCTTCTTGACCTTTGTGCTGTTGTCTGTGCCCAATAATGTTTGTACCATGTTTTATGCTGCTACCATGTTGTGTTGCTACCATGTTGTTGTCATGTGGTTTTGCTACCATGCTGTGTTGTCATGTGTTGCTGCTTTGCTATGTTGTTGTCTTTATGTAGTGTTGTCTCTCTTGTCATGATGTGTGTTTTGTCCTATATTTATATTTTATTGTTTTTTAAATTTATTTTTAATCCCCTGTCCCCGCAGGAGGCCTTTTGCCTTTTGGTAGGCCATCATTGTAAATAAGAATTTGTTCTTAACTGACTTGCCTAGTTAAACGAAAGGTTAAATAAAATTAAAATGTAATATCTCTATGGACTGTAAAGGAAATCACACTACAACCTATCAACCTCATGCACTTAAGGAAATCACGAATGTCATGGATATATTAGAACTAGTGGATATATGGAGGCTTAAATACCCTGACCTAGTGAGATATACAGTGGGGCAAAAAAGTATTTAGTCAGCCACCAATTGTGCAAGTTCTCCCACTTAAAAAGATGAGAGAGGCCTGTAATTTTCATCATAGGTACACTTCAACTATGACAGACAAAATGAGAAAGAAAAAATCCAGAAAATCACATTGTAGGATTTTTAATGAATTTATTTGCAAATTATGGTGGAAAATAAGTATTTGGTCAATAACAAAAGTTTATCTCAATACTTTGTTATATACCCTTTGTTGGCAAAGACAGAGGTCAAACGTTTTCTGTGGCTGACTAAATACTTTTTTGCCCCACTGTATATGCCTTAAACAACGTAATATGGTGTCGCCTATTGACCAGGAAGAGGTGGTCTCCACTGATATATGCCTTAAACAATGTAATATGGTGTCTCCTATTGACCAGGAAGAGGTGGTCTTCACTGATATATCCCTTAATGTAATATGGTGTCTCCTATTGACCAGGAAGAGGTGGTCTTCACTGATATATCTCTCAAACAATGTAAACTACACTTTGGTCCTATTACTCCTCACACAATTTTTATTTGGCGCAACATTTCAAAACTGTGTAACTGGGAATCAAAACAGCATAACCAACCTCCCAATATTTCACAATAATGCCTTGCCATGTGGAGGGAGAACTTTTGCATCCCCACAATGATCTAAATGTGGAATCTGTACCCTTGCCGATATCATGGACAGTAATGATTTGAGAACATCTCAAGATTTGAAAGATGCCTGGTAATGTGTATGTAAGTCCTTTTTTCTATATTTACAACTTAGGTCAGCTATGGAGTCCCTTGGGAAACCCAACTACCGAACCATCCAATGATGGGATTTAAAAATAAATTATCTGGGCTCCCGAAAGGACTATAATATATATATATATTTACAACGCTTTTGGAAAGCTGATATTCTGAGCAAGCCATTCTAAAAGTACGGTCAACAGATCTAATTTAATCTGAACAACCCTTTAACTGGAACAGAATATGGAAAAATATCACCTTGGCATCCCGTAATACGAACCATCAACTTATACAGTTTAAGTTTGTTCACAGACTGTATTTAACACCAAGGAGAAGTCTTACAATGAAATTGTCCCCAACTCCCAACTGTTTATTGTCTCCTCTAAATCAGTACTGTACATGGCGGAGGCTCAATCAAGCTAGTCGTCTTGACTACTTTCTTATGTCATTCTCTCTGGCACCAAAAGTTTTTAAAAAATATATAAAAAAATGTTGATATGGGACAGAATGTGGTCAGACCATCAAATAATTGGTGTATACAGTGCATTCTGAAAGTATTCAGACCCCTTGACTTTTTCCACATTTTGTTACGTTGCAGCCTTATTCTAAAATGGATTTAAAAAAACTGAAATATTACATTTTCATTAGTATTCAGACCCTTTAATCAGTATTTTGTTGAAGCACCTTTTGCAGCGATTACAGCCTCGAGTCTTCTTGGGTACAAGCTTGGCACACCTGTATTTAGGGAGTTTCTTACATTCATCTCAGCAGATCCTCTCAAGCTCTGTCAGGTTGAATGAGGGGAGTTGCTGCATAGCTATTTTCAGGTCTCTCCAGAGATGTTAAATTTGGTTCAAGTCCGGCTGGGCCACTCAAGGACATTCAGAGACTTGTCCCGAAGCCACTCCTGCGTTGTCTTGGCTGTGTGCTTAGGGTCGTTGTCCTGTTGGAAGGTGAACCTTCGCCCCAGTCTGAGGTCCTGAGCGCTCTGGAGCAGGTTTTCATCAAGGATCTCTGTACTTTGCTCCGTTCATCTTTCCCTCGATCCTGACAAGTCTCCCAGTCCCAGCCGCTGAAAAACATCCCCAAAGCATGATGCTGCCAGCACCATGCTTCACAGTAGGGATGGTGCCAGGTTTCCTCCAGGTATGACACTTGGCATTCAGGTCAAAGAGTTTAATCTTGGTTTCTTCAAACCAGAGAATCTTGTTTCTCATGGTCTGAAAGTCCTTTAGGCAAACTCCATGCGGGCTGTTATATGCCTTTTGCTGAGGAGTGGCTTCCGTCTCGCCACTCTACCATAAAGGCCTGATTGGTGGAGTGCTGCAGAGATGGTTGTCCATCTGGAAGGTTCTCCAATCTCCACAGAGGAACTCAATTTCTCAGTTTGTCCGGGCGGCCAGCTCTAGGAAGTCTTGGTGCTTCCAGACTTCTTCCATTTAAGAATGATGGAGGCCACTGTTCTTGGGGACCCTCAAATGGTACCCTTCCCAAGATCTGTGCCTCAAAACAATCCGGTCTCTGAGCTTCAAGGACAATTATTTTTTAATCTTCAATATAGAAATGCTACCAAAAATAATTTACTGAAACTTGTTACAAATGACGGAGTCACCCATGATTCACCAAATTACATTCTGAAAGAGGAAGTGAAGGACTTTAAGCATATGTTTTTGTTTCAGTATCCTCCATCTCCACTAACCGAAGCAGTATGTGGATTTGTTTTATATTAATAATGTAAAATCAACAGCTGTAGAGAAAGACTCATGTGAAGTCCTAGAAGGCCAACAGCCTAGAAGGCCAAACTTTCCACCTTCTCCACTGCTGTACCTTCGATGTGGATAGGGGGTGCTCCCTCTACTGTTTCCTGAAGTCCACGATCATCTCCTTTGTTTTGTTGACATTGAGTGAGAGGTTGTTTTCCTGACACCACACTCCAAGGGCCCTCACCTCCTCCCAGTAGGCGGTCTCGTCGTTGTTGGTAATCAAGCCTGCCATTGTAGTGTCGTCTGTAAACTTGATGATTGAGTTTGAGGTGTGCATGGCCACGCAGTCATGGGTGAACAGGGAGTACAGGAGGGGGCTGAGCACGAACCCTTGTGGGGCCCCAGTGTTGAGTGTCAGTGAAGTGGAGATGTTGTTTCCCACCTTTACCACCTGGGGGCGACCCATCAGAAAGTCCAGGACCCAATTGGGCAGGGTTGAGACCCAGGGCCTCCAGCTTGATGATGAGCTTGGAGGGTACTATGGTGTTGAATGCTGAGCTGTAGTCAATGAACAGCATTCTTACATAGGTAAAATAAAGAAAAACCCTTGAATGAGTAGGTGTGTCCAAACCTTTGACTGGTACTATATACCAAACCTTTTTTTTATATACTCAGAGGACCATTATTAGCATGTTTTAACCACTCCTATATAAATGGTAGATTATCAGACACTCAACAAGAAGGTCTGATTTCATTATTACTGAAACAGGATCCAAGTGGTAAATATAAAGATCCAGTCCATTTAAAAAATTGGAGGCCTCTTACACTTCAGTGTTGTGATGCAAAAATTCTAGCAAAATGCATAGCGCATATAATTAAAAGGTATTGTCGGATATTATGATAAGTTTACTATATTACATATTGGATCATAAAAAAATACAACTTTTACATTACCGTGTAGTTTACCAATAAAATGGTCTGACGGTGATGTGGACATACATATCCCGAAAGAAAGAAATGATCTCACTCCAATAAATTTGTATAGAAAGTTAGCAAAAATAGATAAGATCTTGCTTCCTTGGAAAGGAAGAGACCTGTCTATTTTTGGAGAAATCCCCCTGATTAACTCTTCAGTCATATATCAGTTTAATGTTGTTGCTCATTAGTTTACTCCCGTTAGGGGAGGGGTGGTAGGGTTAGTTGAAAATGTTTTAAAATGTTTAAATAGTTTTAAAAGAAATGTATGTATATATATATACACACATAAAAAATGTATATGGGGGATTGAAAATGACGCAGACAATTACATTGATGGAGGCTACAATCTATCTGCAATATTAAAGCTGATCTACCACCAAAAAAATAAAACGCCTCAGGAAGACTATGTTAGCTACAGAGCTGAAACCTGATGCCTAAGCATTCATTAGATCTGGGAGCTAAAGGCTCAAGCCAGTCTTCAGGTCTCAGGCAACATTACTCATCCCTCTAGCGTAGACAACCAGTAAGATGGTTGTAAGATTCCAGGAATCAGGAAGGAATAAGCAGGAAATCCGGAAATCCTCTAACCGGGATTTATGGAAAACCTGGGAATTTTGTAGAAGTTACTTTCCAAATATTCCGGAATTTTTGGAATTCTAATACTCACTGGTCTTCGTTGCGGAACACGCCCCAGG
This sequence comes from Salvelinus namaycush, assembly GCF_016432855.1. Taxonomy (NCBI): domain Eukaryota; kingdom Metazoa; phylum Chordata; class Actinopteri; order Salmoniformes; family Salmonidae; genus Salvelinus; species Salvelinus namaycush. The sequence goes on from NC_052317.1 coordinate 38,568,383, forward strand.
TGACGCTGACTCCGATGCAGAAGGCTGACAGCAGCAGCATGCGGACCTGAGGCCTCTTGTGGCAGTAAGGCAAGTTGTTCTCTGGGATCCTGCATACACACACACCAGGAAGAAGTTGAAAAAAATACTACAATAGATGGAGAAGAGTCAACTATTTGCATTGATTCAATTTCTGTTTTATTTTTTGGGGGTTGATTGTGTAATCCTCTTGTGATTTGTGTTGTTGTTAGGTTGATGGTGGACTATTTCCTGGTGATTATGAACAGTTTCTTTTTAGGTTGATTGTGGACTACTTCCTGGTGATTATGAACAGATCTTTGTTAGCTTGATTGTGGACTACTTCCTGGTGATTATGAACAGATATTTGTTAGGTAGATGGTAAGTCTCTCACCTGCACTTCCCGAAGGGGAGTCTCCTAACAAAGGGCCAGAGACAGCTGTACAGGCCAACAGACGAGGCCAGGCAGAATATCCCAATGATCATATAAACTACACAGACAGAGAGGATAGAATACCACAATGATCATAGACACTACACAGACAGAGAGGATAGAATACAACAATGATCATAGACACTACACAGACAGAGATAAGTGAATGTAGACCAGTGAGAAAGTCAGAGAGACCGGTAAAGGCGGAGAGACCGGTAAAGGCGGAGAGACCGGTAAAGGCGGAGAGACAGATAAAGGCGGAGAGACAGGTAAAGGCGGAGAGACAGGTAAAGAGTGAGAAGCCAATAGGTAGCTACAGATAGAAAATGCAGAGAAAGGTAAAGAGACAGGTAGAGATGGGTACAGGTGTATATACAGGTGGTCATAGACTAGATTAAGAGACAGGTATAGACAGGCAGAGCTGGGTACAGGTGTATATACAGGTGGTCATAGACTAGATTAAGAGACAGGTATAGACAGGTAGAGATGGATACAGATGTATATACAGGTGGTCATAGACTAGATTAAGAGACAGGAATAGACAGGTAGAGACAGGTATAGACAGGTAGAGACAGGTATAGACAGGTGGAGATGGGTACAGGTGTATATACAGGTGGTCATTGACTAGATTAAGAGACAGGTATAGATGGGTACAGGTGTATATACACAGGTGGTCATAGACTAGATTAAGAGACAGGTAGAGACGGGTATAGACAGGTAGAGACGGGTATAGACAGGTAGAGACGGGTATAGACAGGTAGAGACAGGTATAGACAGGTAGAGACAGGTAGAGACGGGTTTAGACAGGTAGAGACAGGTATAGACAGGTATAGACAGGTAGAGACAGGTAGAGACAGGTATATATCCAGGTCGTACCCAGTTGGTCGTAAAAGAAGTAGAGCAGCACCAGCATGGAGCAGCACATGACAACGAACACAGAGATCATGATGGGCGTCACGTCCACAGTCTCCTCGTCCTGCTTCTCCACGCTGTCATCACGCTTGTGCTTCAGGTAACGCCTGCAGACAGAGGGACACCACAGGGACACGTGAGGGAGGAGGGACGCCCCTGGAGGTCCGTGGGGCGACGCACAATTGGCATAGCGTCGTCCGGGTTAGGGAGGGTTTGGCCGGTAGGGATATCCTTGTCTCAGTATGTAAAATGTAATAAAAATGTATGCACTCTACTGTAAGTCGCTCTGGATAAGAGCGTCTGCTAAATGACTAAAATGTAAATGTAAAATGAGACTATCGTCAGTAACAGACCCCTCTCCATCCTGAGGCAACTGGTCTTCACCCTAAAGCTAGAGCCCCCTCCAGGTAGAAGATCTAAGATCAGCTGTAATACCCTCCCCAAATCCGGGAGAGGCTTTAACTGTAGGATGAAGACAAGTTGCTTCAGGATGAAGAGGGGTCTGTTACAGACAGTGGGAGGGTAAAAAGGGGGGGGGGGGGGGGGGGTGATGCACGGACCGGTTTGGATTTTTTAAATTTACCTTGTATAACAGTATTTAAATGTTTGGTTTGTTAAATGTGTTACGCTTCTCCGCTGTGTTTAATAATGTCAGTTTTTATGGTTTACTCCATTCGCTATGTGTCGTCGCTCTCCCTCTCCCTTCCACATGTAACAGTATAACTTTAAACCGTCCCCTCGCCCCGACACGGGCGCGAACCAGGGACCCTCTGCACACATCAACAACAGTCACCCACGAAGCGTCGTTACCCATCGCTCCACAAAAGCCGCGGCCCTTGCAGAGCAAGGGGAAACCCTACTTCAGGTCTCAGAGCAAGTGACGTAACCGATTGAAATGCTATTAGCGCTTCCCCGCTAACTAGCTAGCCATTTCACATCCGTTACACACACACACCAACCCCCCCCCCCATCACTCAAAGAGAGCAGTCCTTTATACCTCAGTAGCTAGGTTTCCATCCAATTGGCGACAGATTTTGTGGCGAATATTCTAATATCTGCATATTTTCCCACCGGTGGCGTGTTTCCACCAAACAGACTTGTCGTGGATAAAAATCAGTGTGTGATGACGTAGTGCAGTTAGTCTCAAACTGTGGGGCGCGAGGGGTTGGCAGGCGGGGCGCGGGGGCTGATGAGGCACTACCCAATTTACTCTTGAAAGTTGTAATAGTGGACGGCACAAGCTGCCATTTCTAAATTGGGTAGTGCATCATCAGTTCTTCTTGTCATGTCAGTCATTGTAGACCTTAGAGAGATATTTATAACTTGTCAGAAAGGTCCAGAACAACTAGCCCATGTCAGCTAACGTTTTTTAGACCATAGATATTGTTGTAATTTCTTTGTCACTCAAATATCCCATTAATACATATTAGACATGGCAAAATGTTTAGAATTGCTGGAAATAAGCTTTAAAACCTGCAAAATGTTCTCTCCACCAACAATAGGGGTGTGAACAGTTTGAGTCATGAACAGTGCTTGTGCCCATAGAAATAGACATGGCACGCATGCTGGAAGGAGGGCCTGAGTGAAAAGGTTTGGGAACCCCTGACGTCATGCACACAAAATGTACTTTTTCACTTAACTTTTCAAGTACCGAATAAAAAATCTATAGTTCAATGTGTTTACATCACATTTTCAACTCTACAGATAGTTTTGTCACAAAAAGAGTTAAATAGTAAATGTGTCTACTCTGGTCTGGACACTTGCTCTCGAGCCAAACGCTCAAAGATACAATGCGGGTAGGCTAGTATATATAATGAGACTTTTATGGATTAGAGAAATCATATTTTTATTTGTCAAACGGCAGTCGATCATCGATCATCATATCACTCAGACCCTTTATATTTATTGGAAAGGAGCGTCAAAATCACTGTGCACTTTCATCACCTTGTAAAATCATAATAAATGATTTAATCTGTAGCCTAATAAACTGCATGGTTTCCAAAGTCGTAGTGGAAGGACCACACACCATATCATCGCGTGACTAAATGTATTTTGATATGATGGTTATTATATCAATATTTGCGCATCAAGGCGTTTCCACCGCCATTTCTCACATAATTCATTTTACAGACACAAAAAGATCCCACCACGTCGTACAAACAAATGATCTGTCGGCATTTATTAAATTGTGCCGAAACTTCCTGTTTTCAATACAGCTGTCGTGATTTTTATTTTATTTATACAGTATGACTTTACAGGCTTAAAATCTGTGGATGGAAACGTGGTTAGTGGCTATCAAAAGTAACAACAACTACTTGCAGTGACAGTCTGCATGTTGGTCACACCGATGCTGCTTTCCACTTTCCATCTTAATATAAATCCACAAGTGTTCTATAATTACACTATTAGTGTGTGTATCTTACTGTGAATTTATCTTTTCTTAGCAAGTTGTGGCTAAAATAAATTGTGTTAGCTAATGCTAATCGCTAGTTAGCTGGCTAGCTAAATGTACTTATTCAGAGCAAACGTATCTAGCTAGCTAATACAGCTTGATACCAGTGCTGTTGTCGGCCTAGATCAGCATGTTGTTTGTGCAATGGTACGGTATATTCTAAATCAGAGAGGAATAGGCGAAGCATGAATATTTTCACTCCATCAAAGCTACAGTAAGAGAACACATTTAATGTAACATGATTTAGGGTCCACTGGGAAACACTGACCAACACTTTGATACCTACAGTGCCACAACAACCCCTCCTTTGCTTTTTCATTCGTCGTCATGTCAAACATTGTTTTATACTGTTCAATGAAACTTTGAATACAATCAGAATGGACAAAGCCCCCATTGAAATCACTTATAATGTATGTGTTGCCACCATAGGGTCATGAGCTACTCATAAAGCATATTTAGAACTTTTATTATTCAAAAACCTCAAATACCATAAATAATATTGTGATATGTTTTGGCCATATCGCCCAGCCCTTACCGAACTGACCTCTGCTCAGTATCTAGACTAGAGGCAACTTCACTCTAGCCCCGCTCTCTCTACCCTGCCCAAAGCACTCTCTTTTCCCCAGAGATGATAACCCTTGATAATTAAACCCACGGTCTAAAATAAGCCACTACTATGTGGCCTTGTAAGACTCCCCCTCCCACACTAGCTCTCATTGTAGTCTCAGACCACGCTGCTATCCACAAAGGTCTGTTGGAGTGGCCTATGGTTGTCTAGCTGTCTAAGCCGTTGCCTCCGGATCACATATACCACTGCAGCGTGGATTCGAATCTGGCCCCTGACAATTTAGCAAACTCTCTCTATCTTTTGTGTCTACCTCTGTCCTACCAAAAAAACTAAAAGTCAGGTGTCCTTTCGTGAGGGACCACTTTTTATTGTCTGTCAGACTTCTTGATGTACAGGTACTCCCACCATTACCGCTACAACTACCAGACTTCTTGATGTCCTTGCTGCTACTACTATCACCACCACTACTATCACCACCACCACCACCACTACTATCACCACCACTACTACTACTACTACTACTTTCACCACCACTACTACTACTATCACAACCACCACTACTACCACTACTATCCCCACCACTACTACTACTATCACCACCACCACTACTACTACTATCACCACTACTACTACTACCATCACCACTACTACTACTACCATCACCACTACTACTACTACCATCACCACCACCACTACTACTATCACCACCACTACTACTACTACTACTATCACAACCACTACTACTACTACTACTACTATCACCACCACTACTACTACCATCACCACTACTACTATCACAACCACCACTACTACTATCACAACCACCACTACTACTATCACCACCACCACTACTACTACTATCACCACCACTACTACTACTACTATCACTACTACTACTACTATCACCACCACTACTACTACCATCACCACCACCACTACTACTATCACAACCACAACTACTACTATCACCACCACTACTACTACTCCTTTCACCACCACTACTACTACTACTCCTTTCACCACCACCACTACTACTACTACTATCACAACCACCACTACTACTACTACTATCACCACCACTACTACTACCATCACCACCACTACTACTACTATCACAACCACCACTACTACTACTACTATCACCACCACTACTACTATCACAACCACCACTACTACTACTACCATCACCACCACCACTACTACTATCACCACCACTACTACTACTACTACTATCACAACCACTACTACTACTACTACTACTATCACCACCACTACTACTACCATCACCACTACTACTATCACAACCACCACTACTACTATCACCACCACTACTACTACTCCTTTCACCACCACTACTACTACTACTCCTTTCACCACCACCACTACTACTATCACAACCACCACTACTACTACTATCACCACCACTACTACTACTCCTTTCACCACCACTACTACTACTACTCCTTTCACCACCACCACTACTACTATCACAACCACCACTACTACTATCACCACCACTACTACTATCACCACCACTACTACTACTACTATCACTACTACTACTACTGTGACGACCCTCCCACTCTGTCTACCGTTTTCTCTCTCTTTGCTCTTGTTTCCTTGTTAGGATGCCGGTGGGCGGAGTTGGGAGGGTCGTCAGCTACATGGGAAACACCTGGGCCCACTCTCCCAGGATAAATACACCACTTCCCCATTCATGGAGGAGACTCTCTCCATGTAGACACCTTGATAGATTCGGTTATGTTTCATGGTGCTTTTTGGTTGTTTGTTTTAGCATCTTTCAACACCCTGCATTATCACATTCATGCATGCAAAACATTCACTTACACTACTGATTACTGATTACACACCCCATTGTATATTATACCTAGTTTCGTTATTTAATAAATATATTTTGTTACTCCTTTTCTCCACGTTGTCTCCCTTTTGTTACGGGCTTTGAGCCGGTTCGTGACACTACTACTACTATCACCACCACTACTACTACCATCACCACCACCACTACTACTATCACAACCACAACTACTACTATCACCACCACTACTCCTTTCACCACCACTACTACTACTACTCCTTTCACCACCACCACTACTACTACTACTATCACAACCACCACTACTACTACTACTATCACCACCACTACTACTACCATCACCACCACTACTACTACTATCACAACCACCACTACTACTACTACTATCACCACCACTACTACCATCACCACTACTACTATCACCACCACTACTACTACTATCACCACCACTACTACTACTACTATCACAACCACTACTACTACTACTATCACCACCACTACTACTACCATCACCACCACCACTACTACTATCACAACCACCACTACTACTATCACCACCACTACTACTACTCCTTTCACCACCACTACTACTACTACTCCTTTCACCACCACCACTACTACTATCACAACCACCACTACTACTACTACCATCACCACCACTACTACTACTACCATCACAACCACCACTACTACTACTACTACTACTATCACCACCACCACTACCACCACTACTACTATCACCACTACTACTACCACCATCACCACTACTACTACCACTACTATCACCATCACCACCACTACTATCACCACCACTACTACTACCACTACTATCACCACCACTACTATCACCACCACTACTACTACTACCACCACTACTATCACCACCACTACCACTACTATCACCACCACTACCACTACTATCACCACCATCACCACCACCACTACTACTACTACTATAACCACCACTACTACTACCACCATCACCACTACTACTACCACTACTATCACCACCACTACTACTATCACCACCATCACCACCACCACTACTACTACTACTATCACCACCACTACTACTACTATCACCACCACCACTACTACTTACACCACTACTACTACTATCACCACCACCACTACTACTTACACCACCACTACTACTATCACCACCACCACTACTATCACCACCACCACTACTACTTACACCACCACTACTACTACTTACACCACCACTACTACTACCCCTACTATCACCACCACTACTACTATCACCACCACCACCACAACCACTACTACTATCACCACCACCACTACTACTACTACTACTACTATCACCACCACCACTACTACTACTACTACTATTACCACCACCACTACTACTACTACTACTATCACCACCACCACTACTACTACTACTATCACCACCACCACTACTACTACTATCACCACCATCACTTCTAGTACTACTATCACCACCACTACTACTATTATCACCACCACCACTACAACTACTATCACCACCACGACTACTAGTACTACTACTACTATCACCACCACCACTACTATCACCAAAACTACTACTACCACCACCACCACCACTAGTACTACTACTACCACCACCACTAGTACTACTACTACCACCACCACTACTACTACCACTAGTACTACCACCACTACTACTACCACCACCACCAGTACCACTAGTACTGCTACTACCACCTCCTCCACTACTACTATCACCACCACCACTACTATCACCACCACTACTACCACCACCACTACTACCACCACCACTACTACTACTACTACCACTAGTACTACCACCACTACTACTACTACTACTACCACCACCACCACCAGTACTACTAGTACTGCTACTACCACCTCCTCCACGACTACCTCCTCCACTACTACTATCACCACCACCACTACTACTATCACCACCACGACTACTAGTACTACTACTACTATCACCTCCACCACCACTATCACCAAAACTACTACTACCACCACCACTAGTACTACTACTACCACTAGTACTACCACCACCACTACTACCACCACCACCAGTACTACTAGTACTGCTACTACCACCACCACCACCACCTCCTCCACGACTACCTCCTCCACTACTACCACCTCCTCCACTACTACCACCACCACCACCACTACTACCACCACCACTACTACCACCACCAGTACTACTAGTACTACCACCACCACTACTACCACCACCACTACTACCACCACCAGTACTACTAGTACTACCACCACCACTACTACCACCACCACACTTACTTCTTGATGTCCTTGCTGCCGGCCCAGTACCCTCCGATGGCCACCGTCCCAACAGCCATGAGGAAGATGATGACCATGTTGTAGTCCAGGACGGGCTCCTTGGGCGCGTACATGGCCACCTCTCTGCCCTGCCCAAACATCTGCAGGGGACAGGAAACACAGCATTTGGGTAAATTGACTAATTCATTGATTTGTTGATCTTTGTTAGTAATGTTACAAACATCAAGTTTGTTTGAACAGGGTCTCGTTTCATGAGGGTGGCAGATATAAATGTCACAAATAGAGGTGCTGACATGATTCCTATAGCCTCAATACTTACGCTACACGTCAGAGAGGCATCTCTGTTCTATATAATATATCTCTATCTAATAAACACAGGGGGTGCGTTCTGGATAGAAGAGCTGACATGATTACTTAGTTTGTAATCAATAGTTATACTACACATCAGAGAGGCATCTCTGTTCTATATGATATAGTTCTGAATGTTCCACAGCGTATCGTGTGTCCTACTGAACAGTGTGGTTGTAACGGTTGCAAAATTCCAGTAACGTTTCCCAAACTCCCAGGTAGTCCAGAAATCCTCTTGGAAGATTCTGGAATTCCTGCTTATTCATTATTTTTTCCCGATAATCTTCTAACAGGGGATTTCAGGAAAAGCTGGGAATTTGGGGAAAGTTACCGGAATTTTATAAGATGTTGGTCTCTCCTCTGCTCTCACCTTCCTAATGTCCAACATGTCAGTGTAGCTAAGCAGTGCCACAGGGATGTCAATCTCCTCATACTGACTCTTGTTTCCTGCCGGTGGGGTCTGTGATAGGAAAAACAGAAATTAAAATAGGCAAACTCTGACTGTACAGAAAGTGTTTAGAAAATCTATATTCATACACTACAGCTGTAGGATCTTAATTTGATCACCCTGTTGCAGGATAACTTTCCTACAATGCAGGAAATGTAAAACATTTGAGGTTTAAAAACGCTTCTGAAGTTTCAGACTTGATTTTCCTTTATAAAACATTTATTAATCCCTACAATAATGTCCATAAATTATAATCCTCATAATAATTCACATTTCCTGTTGCTGCAGGATTATTTTCCTGTTGTAGCAAACTGGCTCAAATTAAGATCCTACACACGATGACCTACACTGTGTATACCAAACATTATGAACACCTTCCTATTATTGAGTTTTCCCTCAGAACCAGTGGAGGCTGCTGAGGGAAGGACGGCTCATAATAAATGGCTGGAACGGAGCAAATGGAATCAAACACATAGAAACCATGTGGATGGTGGACCATTCATGATACACACGGGAAACTGTTGCGCGTTAAAAACTCAGCAGTGTTGCCGTTCTTGACACAAACTGGTGCGCCTGGCAGCTACTACCATAGCACGTTCAAAGACACTTAAATATTTTGTCTTGCCCTCGGAATGGCACACATACATAATCCATGTCTCAATTGTCTCAAGGCTTAAAAATCCTTCTTTAACCTGTCTCCTCCCCTTCATCTAAGCTGGTTAAAGTGGATTTAACAAGTGACATCAATAAGGGATCATAGCTTTCACCTGGATTCACCTGGTCAGTCTATGTCATGGAAAGAGCAGGTGTCCTTAATGTTTTCTACACTCAGTGTATATAACCTGTTTACGACAGGTGTGTTCCAATGCTCTTACTCTGCTTCTTTCCTTCCGAGCCTTTTACAACAGCACTAGTGAAGATAAGAGGGAACAGGAGAGATGGCTAAAGTACATAGACAGGTCTGGGACCACCAGGCTAATATGATAGGACATAGGCTGGTAAGAGTCAAGTTGTCTTTGATATGAATTATATGGGTTGACTCTTTACCAGTCTGTCTTTGCTGACGATGAGCAGGCCTTTAGCTCCATTGAGCTGGGCCAGGCGGACCTTCTCGTAGAAGGTGCAGTTCCCCCGCATCACCATGGGGATACGATTGGGGAAGCCACCATCGGGGACGTCTGATGGGAAACACAGGACTGACGGTGTCAGGTCATAGATCTCCAGACGAGACTAGTGGAGGCATAAAGGAGGATTGGTTAATAATGGGTCCTCTCTGAATGTTTCATCGTGTGCACACAATACACATCAGCATTCTGATGAGCTTGTCACGGCAGCCGTATTTCAAGAGTATCGGCCAGAGAGCACACACACACACACACACACACACACACACACACACACACACACACACACACACACACACACACACACACACACACAAATACCTTTGTCAGACATCTCTCAAAAAGTGACAATGACAGCCGTTTACTCCACTTACTGCTTTGTTGAGGTCCCGAGGTAGACGAGCCCACTGGGAGTTGAAGAAGATGCAGTAATCCTTTCCTTTGGCCTGGCCCTTGTCACTGAAATGGGCCATCCCATATTCCCCCACAACCTGGAAAGAGAGAATGAACGTGTATAATAGATAAAGCCTAATTGCCTCGAAGAGGGGTGAGAGCAATAGACAGAGATGTAACAGTGGCCAGAATAACTTGAGATATTTAATAGACTGGCCAACTGACTCTATCAGACTGTGCAGTACTACATCTTTCCACCAGCTAGTCAGCTTTACACTGATGCACAAGCTTTAACTAGACATTCCCAAAACTGACAATACCAGGGAGCACGATATTCATCTTAAACCACATTGACACATCAAAAAGGATCAAAGCCATGTTACAAAAGGATGTACAGAGGATGTTACTTGCAGATGGGCCCTATAGCTACGACTATTCTCAGCGCCCTAATAGGTTGTGTTCTCCGCAAGCTAACAGTCATGTAGCATCCAGGCTAACTGTTAATTATCTCGACAACAAAATACAACAAGTACTGTTAAACGTTGGATCGGACACATGCGACTTGTTTTACAGATGAATGCCACATTATTTTTGGGTGAAAAGACATGCGACCATCTCACCTGTTTTAAGAGAAAATATGTCCAAACCAGGTTTAGCAAAGCCTTCATGATGCTTGCTTGTTGTCTCCCCATCAACCGCACTGCTCTGCTCTCCAGTGCGGTCACCATCTGTTTTCACAGCTCTCGCCCACATTCTACAGTGCATTTGCCATTGGTTTATTTTGAACCAGCACTGAAGTACACGCATTATGATTGGTTTACATGATGTCAATCAAACATATCAATAAATTCCAGAGGTTTTCTGTCAGCTTCTATAATTTAGTGGTCAGCATACTAGATAACATAATTAGGCGGGTGCTTACATTTGTCCTATTTCACTCATGTACATGTGTGAATTGGAAATATATATTTTTTGTATATCCCACTCCCCGAGACTCACTTGGAGAGTGGGGTCAGAGCCAGGGATTAGCCATTATTGACCATTAGTGCCTTGCTCATGGGCACATCAGACTAGTGGGAAAAAGCCTCTTGGGGATTTGAACCAGCGACTTTTCGGTTACTGGACCAACGCTTGGGATTGCCAACTGTCCCGTATTAGCCGGGATGTCCCTTATATTGGGCTAAATTGGTTTGTCCCATACGGGACCTCTCTTGTCCCGTATATTCATCCAATCACAGTATAGCGTAAACGCACCAAATTCCTGCAAAATCATTTCTGTTGTTGTTCGGTCGGTTTGGCATATCAAGGAGATATGGATAAACCTGCAAAAAAAAGAAAAGACTGTGCAGCTACAACAAACAATGGGAAGCAAAAAAAGGCGTGGGTTATTAAGGCTGTCAGTGGTGACTCGACGAAAGCTTTCTGTACTTTATGCCGTCGGGAATTCTCAATAGGCCATGGAGGGGAGAATGATGTAACTCAGCCTGCATCCACAGAAATGCACAAGAAGGCCACGCTAGCTAAAGGTGCTAGCCATATCGGTGCATTCTTCGTGAAAATAACAAAATCGCGGAAAGTGAAGCCTCGTATGTGTACCATACGGTTAAACACGGACTCCGCTACAACAGCACCGACTGTCTTGTTAAACTCAAAGGTGCTTTGCTTCGTGACTCAAATGTTGGGAAGAAGATACACTTAGGAGGAACGAAAGTGGGGATGATTACAGTGAATGTTTTAGGACCAAATACTGTGCCGGGATATTTTGGATGATCTGTCCCCGACCGAAGGTGAGCCCGTGTATTTCTCAGTTGCCAGTGATGCCTCAAACAATGGAAATAGAAACATGTTTCCATTGTGCGTGAGATATTTCTCTGATGGAGTGCAGTGCAAGTTATTTGACTTTTATGAAGACAATGATGTAACTGCAAATGGCATACATCAAGTTCTAATGAACTGTCTGGAAAAGCATGAACTGGATATAAGACACATCACAGCCTATGCAGCAGATAATGCCAATGTCAATTTTGGAAAACACCTCTCCGTTTACCAGTTATTGAGCAGTGCCAACAATCGCATTCTGAAAGCTAATTGCCCAGCTCACATAGCTCATAATGCCTGCGAGCCACTAAGTTGCCTTGCTAGCAAAACTTGAGATTTACAATATATATATATATATATTTTATTTTTATTTTTATTATGAACACAACAAATACAAAAAAACTGAAATATACAAACAAGAGTACTTTAAAAATATATATATATTTCACCTTTTATTTAACCAGGTAGGCTAGTTGAGAACAAGTTCTCATTTACAACTGCGACCTGGCCAAGATAAAGCAAAGCAGTTCGACACATACAACACAGAGTTACACATGGAGTAAAACAAACATACAGTCAATAATACAGTAGAAAAATAAGTCTATATACAATGTGAGCAAATGAGATGAGATAAGGGAGGTAAAGGCAAAAAAAGGCCATGGTGGCGAAGTAAATACAATATAGCTAGTAAAATACTGGAACGGTAGATTTGCAGTGGAAGAATGTGCAAAGTAGAAATATAAATAATGGGGTGCAAAGGAGCAAAATAAATAAATACAGTAAGGGAAGAGGTAGTTGTTTGGGCTAAATTATAGATGGGCTATGTACAGGTGCAGTAATCTGTGAGCTGCTCTGACAGCTGGTGCTTAAAGCTAGTGAGGGAGATAAGTGTTTCCAGCTTCAGAGATTTTTGTAGTTCGTTCCAGTCATTGGCAGCAGAGAACTGGAAGGAGAGGTGGCCAGAGTAGAATTGGCTTTGGGGGTGACCAGAGAGATATACCTGCTGGAGCGCGTGCTACAGGTGGGTGCTGCAATGGTGACCAGCGAGCTGAGATAAGGGGGGACTTTACGTAGCAGGGTCTTGTAGATGACCTGGAGCCAGTGGGTTTGGCGACGAGTATAAAGCGAGGCCCAGCCAACGAGAGCGTACAGGTCGCAGTGGTGGGTAGTATATGGGGCTTTGGTGACAAAACGGATGGCACTGTGATAGACTGCATCCAATTTGTTGAGTAGGGTATTGGAGGCTATCTTTTAAATGACATCGCCGAAGTCGAGGATCGGTAGGATGGTCAGTTTTACGAGGGTATGTTTGGCAGCATGAGTGGTGGATGCTTTGTTGCGAAATAGGAAGCCAATTCTAGATTTAACTTTGGATTGGAGATGTTTGATGTGAGTCTGGAAGGAGAGTTTACAGTCTAACCAGACACCTAGGTATTTGTAGTTGTCCACATATTCCAAGTCAGAACCGTCCAGAGTAGTGATGCTGGACGGGCGGGCAGGTGCAGGCAGCGATCGGTTGAAGAGCATGCATTTAGTTTTAGTTGTATTTAAGAGCAGTTGGAGGCCACGGAAGGAGAGTTGTATGGCATTGAAGCTCGTCTGGAGGGTTGTTAACACAGTGTCCAAAGAAGGGCCAGAAGTATACAGAATGGTGTCGTCTGCGTAGAGACTCACCAGCAGCAAGAGCGACATCATTGATGTATACAGAGAAGAGATTCGGCCCAAGATAAGTATTGTTTCTTATCGATGGCGGTTAAGATATCGTTTAGGACCTTGAGTGTGGCTGAGGTGCACCCATGACCAGCTCTGAAACCAGATTGCATAGTGGAGAAGGTGCGGTGGGATTCGAAATTGTCTGTAATCTGTTTGTTGATTTGGCTTTCGAAGACCTTAGAATGGCAGGGTAGGATAGATATAGGTCAAGAGTGTCCCCCCCTTTGAAGAGGCGGATGACCGCAGCTGCTTTCCAATCTTTGGGAAGATTGAACAGGCTAGTAATAGGGGTTGCAACAATTTCGGCAGATAATTTTAGAAAGAAAGGGTCCAGATTGTCTAGCCCGGCTGATTTCTAGGGGTCCAGATTTTGCAGCTCTTTCAGAACATCAGCTGACTGGATTTGAGAGAAGGAGAAATGGGGAAGGCTTGGGCGAGTTGCTGTGGGGGGTGCAGTGCTGTTGACATGGAAAGCATGGCCAGCCGTAGAAAAATGCTTATTGAAATTCTCAATTATAGTGGATTTATCGGTGGTGACAGAGTTTCCTTTCCTCCGTGCAGTGGGCAGCTGGGAGGAGGTTTTCTTATTCTCCATGGACTTTACAGTGTCCCAGAACTTTTTTGAGTTTGTGTTGCAGGAAGCAAATTTCTACTTAAAAGCTAGCCTTGGCTTTTCTAACTGCATGTGTATATTGGTTTCTAACTTCCCTGAAAAGTTGCATATCACGGGGGCTGTTTGATGCTAATGCAGAACGCCACAAGATGTTTTTGTGTTGGTTAAGGGCAGTCAGGTCTGGAGAGAACCAAGGGCTATATCTGTTCCTGATTCTAAATTTCTTGAATGGGGCATGCTTATTTAAGATGGTGAGGAAGGCATTTAAAAAAAATAAAAAAAATAACCAGGCATCCTCTACTGACGGGATGAGGTCAATATCCTTCCAGGATACCCGGGCCAGGTCGATTAGAAAGGCCTGCTCGCTGAAGTGTTTCAGGGAGCGTTTGACAGTGATGAGTGGTCGTTTGACCGCTGACCCATTACGGATGCAGGCAATGAGGCAGTGATCGCTGAGATCTTGGTTGAAAACAGCAGAAGTGTATTTAGAGGGCAAGTTGGTTAGGATGATATCTATGAGGGTGCCCGTGTTTACGACTTTGGGGTGGTACCTGGTAGGTTCATTGATAATTTGTGTGAGATTGAGGGCATCAAACTTAGATTGTAGGATGGCTGTGGTGTTAAGCATGTCCCAGTTTAGGTCACCTAGCAGCATGAGCTCTGAAGATAGATGGGGGGCAATCAGTTCACATATGGTGTCCAGAGCACAGCTGGGGGCAGAGGGTGGTCTATAGCAGGCGGCAACGGTGAGAGACTTGTTTTTAGAGAGGTGGATTTTTAAAAGTAGAAGTTCAAATTGTTTGGGTACAGACCTGGATAGTAAACCTAACAGACAGGGGTATTACATATCAAGATTCATTTTCAATTTGTTAAATACTTTTATGGTATTGCTTTTACATTTACTGATCATTTCAAAATAATATTTAAATTCTATCTTAAATAATCTGAAGAGGGGTTTGTTCACTTCATTTTATGGACAAAGACTCTTCCATGAAAGATAAACAAATGAACAATGAAAGTTAAATCAGGGTCCATATCATTTGGATCACAATAAAACATAATATCAGAGTCTTTCAAATTAACATTAATAGTTTATTTTAAAATAAAATCTAACTCACTCCAAAATCTTTTGACATAAGAACAGTTCCAAAATAAATGGTCAAGAGTTTCTGGGTCACAACCACAAAATAGACATTTGTTATTAATAGCTATTTTAAATCTGTGTATAATAAAGGTCTTTACAGGGTAGATTCTATGAATGAGTTTGTATGATACTTCTTTCACCTTATTAGATATACAATATTTACCAGATAACAACGAAACTTTGTTCCAGTTCACTTGTCCTAGGGCTGCATTCCAGTTCACTTGTCCTAGGGCTGCATTCCAGTTCACTTGTCATAGGGCTGCATTCCAGTTCACTTGTCATAGGGCTGCATTCCAGTTCACTTGTCATAGGGCTGCATTCCAGTTCACTTGTCCTAGGGCTGCATTCCATTTCACATGTCCTAGGGCTGCATTCCAGTTCACTTGTCCTAGGGCTGCATTCCAGTTCACTTGTCATAGGGCTGCATTCCAGTTCACTTGTCATAGGGCTGCATTCCAGTTCACTTGTCATAGGGCTGCATTCCAGTTCACTTGTCATAGGGCTGCATTCCAGTTCACTTGTCCTAGGGCTGCATTCCAGTTCACTTGTCCTAGGGCTGCATTCCAGTTCACTTGTCATAGGGCTGCATTCCAGTTCACTTGTCCTAGGGCAGCATTCCATTTCACTTGTCCTAGGGCTGCATTCCAGTTCACTTGTCATAGGGCTGCATTCCAGTTCACTTGTCCTAGGGCTGCATTCCAGTTCACTTGTCATAGGGCTGCATTCCAGTTCACTTGTCCTAGGGCAGCATTCCATTTCACTTGTCCTAGGGCTGCATTCCAGTTCACTTGTCCTAGGGCTGCATTCCAGTTAACTTGTCCTAGGGCTGCATTCCAGTACATTTTAGCAGAGGGAATAGTAACATATTGACATAGTTTCCTTATATACATGTTATTACATTTATAGTTTAAAATGTAAATTCCTTCTAATTGTATTGAGGCTACAAAATCCTCAACAGTTGCACTTGGAGTACTGTTATATTCTCCTAAGAGAAGAATAGCACCTTTAGGGACAGCTCTAACAACATTTTGATACTCCTCAGGAGTGAATGTAACATTGTGTGTTCTAATAAATTCTGGATAATCATATAGTTGTCCATCATTATTCAATAATTGTTTAACCAAAATAATGTTGTTGTCAAACCAGTTTTGGAAAAATAAAGACTTGTTTTTGTATTTTATGTCTTTAGTATTCCAGAGTGTATACCTATGAGGGGAAAATTTGTGTTTGTACATGAGGTTCCAAGTTAGAAGTACTTGTTTATAAAAGTTAGCAAGCTTAACAGGGATTTCACCCATATCAAAGTTGCATTTTAGTAAGAATTCTAGACCACCAATCTGTTGGAATATTAATTTAGGGATGATAATCCAACCCTTATTTCTTAAATAGTTTTGTATCCATTTAATCTTAAATATTATATTAGAGTTTTTAAAATCCAGAGCATTCAACCCTCCCTCACTTTGGGTGCTACATATTACCGCTTTTCTTAAATAATGAGGTTTATTCCTCCATATGAAGTTAAATCATTTAGTATCAACCATTTTAGCTACTGACAAAGGAACATCCAAGGCAAGGGAGGTATAAACTAATCTGGACAGACCTTCAGATTTTGATAAAAGTACACGTCCAGATAAAGAAAGATCTCTTAATAAATCAGGAGTTAAATCTCTTTCCAATTTTCTCTACAATAAGAGAGAAATTTAAGTTGGCCCTTTCTTTCTGATCTTTGCTAACTTTAATACCAAGATATGTGATCACATCTTTTACAGGGATATTACATACTGAGTTTAAGTCACATCTTTTCAACGCAAATAATTCACATGTCCTAATATTCAGAGATAAACCTGATACATGTGTGAAGACATTAATACACTCAATAGCTTCCCTGACTTCATTATGATCTTTAAAGAAAATGGTGGTGTCGTCAGCCAATTGTGAACATTTTATCTCTTTGTCTTGTATCTGAATACCCCTAAAACTATCCTTATTTATATGAAGTGCCATAACTTGTGTGACCAATAAAAATAAGAAAGGAGAAATTGGGCATCCTTGTTTAACTCCACGTCTAATGTTAAATCTTTGAAGTTCCGTGGGATAATTTAACAGAGCTGTTACTAATATTGTAAAGTGTCTCAATTACACTTTGAAAATATTGACCAAACCCAAAAAATCAGAGTCTCAAAAAGAAAATAATGTTAAACTGTATCAAATGCCTTGTAACAGTCTACAAATAAAATAAAGCTATCTTCCATAATGTGCTCATTGTAGTCTATCAAGTCCAATACTAGACGAATATTATTACATACATGTCTGCCCTTCATAAAACCAGACTGGGTATCATCAATGATTCGGTCAAGACCTTTTTTAAAGTCTTTCTGCAAAGATGGATACAAGTAGCTTTCCATCATTGTTCATTAATGTGATTGGTGTCCAATTTTCTAACATCATAGAATCTTTGTTTGGTTTGGGTATTACAGAAATTAGGCCTTGTGTCATAGAAACAGGCAGGACCCCTAAATCAATTGTCTCCTTAAAAACATTAAATATAAATTCAATAATATCCTCCTGATAATATTTATAGAATTCACTAATAATGCCATCATTCCCTGGAGATTTGTCCTCTTCTAACTTGCTGATACATTTTTCTATTTCATTGATAGAAATAATTTCATCACAAGACTTTTGGAAGTCTTCAGCTATGAATTTTGCATAGTCTTTGACAGAGTCTAGAAATGCAGATATGTCACTAGTAGGACATGCATTACTGGTATAAAGGTTACCATAGAATTCTGAAACATATTTTGAAATATCTTTGGGGTTTTCATTTTCTTTGCCATCTATATTATATTAAGCTTATGAATAGATGTAAATTCCGAATTTTTTCTCTAAATTGTAAAAGTATTTTTTTCACCTTCCTCCAACCATCTCCTTGATCTTACAAATGCCGCTTTTGCTCTCTCTTCATACATTCGGTCCATTTCTAGTTGTAAAGAGTAGCTGTAACGATCGTCTAAGGGAGGAGACCGAAACGCAGCGTGGTAAGTGTTCATGCCTTTATTAGGAAAGTGAACACTATGACAAAAATAAAGAGATAAACGAAAATCGAACAGCACGAAACAGTTCTGTCTGGTACAGACACAAAGACAGAAAACACCTACCCACAAAACACAGGTGGGCAAAGGTATGGTTCTCAATCAGAGACAACGATAGACAGCTGCCTCTGATTGAGAACCACACCCGGCCAAACACACAGAAATAGAAAACATAGAACACAAAACATAGAATGCCCACCCCAACTCACGCCCTGACCAAACCAAAATAGAGACATAAAAAGGATCTCTAAGGTCAGGGCGTGACAATAACTGACCCTTTCCTTCTTCATCAAGGTCCTCCATAGAGATTAGAGAAAGTATTTATTTAACAAGTTTATCTTCCCACAATCTTTTAAGTTCAGAAATTTCTTTACCTCTCTTCGTGGCTGTTTGTCTTATTTCACACTTCATTAATTCCCAATATTTCCCATAAGACTTAAATAGTTGGGCTCTCCTCCAATTGTCTTGTATAATATCTTTGGCATCCATCTTGAAATCCTCTTCCAACATTCTACTATTGAGTTTCCTATAACTCTGATTCGGGTTTAACTTCAGATCCATTAATATTTAAAGATAAGAATATAACTTTATGATCAGTAAGAATTGATGGTTCAATTGATACCTTGACTACAGAATTATCTAATGAATTAGAAATCAACCAGAAGTCAATTCTCGACTGTCCTGGGTGGCGGGTGGCGCAGTGGTCTAGGGCACTGCATCGCAGTGGTCTAGGGCACTGCATCGCAGTGCTAGCTGCGCCACCAGAGTCTCTGGGTTCGCGCCCAGGCTCTGTCGCAGCCGACCGCAACCGGGAGGTCCGTGGGGCGACGCACAATTGGCATAGCGTCGTACGGGTTAGGGAGGGTTTGGCCGGTAGGGATATCCTTGTCTCAGTATGGAAAATGTATGCACTCTACTGTAAGTCGCTCTGGATAAGAGCGTCTGCTAAATGACTAAAATGTAAAAAAAATGTATGTAAATGTCCTGGATATGTCCTTGTTACTCCAAGTTAATTCCTTTTTAATCAGGCTATTTAGATCTCCAAACATCGACTAATCCAAGACCAAGCCATTGGTTATTAAACTCAGGATTAACTATGCTGGATCTGTTAGGAGGGGGATATCTGTCAATCATCACATTAGATACAGAATTAAAATCTCCACCTAAGATCATTTCGATACCCTGAAATACACCTTTCAAATTCTTGAAATAATATCCTGTTGTTTTGTTTGTTGTTGGATGCATAAATATTCCCTAATAAAAACATTTCACTGTTGAAATTTACTGTTAAAATTAACCAACGTCCAGAGTGGTGAGTCTTACTACTGATGACCTTCCCTTTAAATGCACCTCTTAAAACTGCTACACCTGCAGAGTGGTTGTTGCCATAGGATAACCAGATATCGTTACCCCATTGATTTTTCCAAAAAGATAGATCGGAAGAACAAGCATGAGTCTCTTGTAGAAAGTAAAAGTCTGCATTAAACCCTTTGCAATACAGGAAAATAGCCTTACGCTTGAGTAAATTACGAATACCCATGACATTATTTGAACAAAGAGATAAGGACATAAACTTCAACCAACAACCTTGTTATGCTAATATAATCTTTTCCTAAGGATATGTAACTCAAAAGGATTTCCATCCCATTATTAACCTCTCCAACAAAAAAACAAAAAAATATTGGTCATAAAATTACCAAAGTATTCTTACTCCCACAAGGGGGAGACATTGTGTAGACTTTACAATAAGCAGTTATTCACCTATAGTTAGTGTTCAGTTTACCAGATCTCAGGTCAGCCTTTTCTCATTCAAGTGTTTGTGTAAATATTTTATAATAAAAAGCTGTTTTTCACCTGGCAATCAGTTTCTTGGCCTGACAGTTCTGTCCGAGTTAGACTCTGGCTCTCTCTCAAATGTTCTGATTTGGCCGCATTTCTTTCCCATCGATGATCACTCTTGCACCGATTAAAAAATGCAGTTTTCCCTGCCTTTCGAGCTGCAGCCTCCATCGGCCAGTTTCTTTCTTGTCACTTTGTCTGCTGAGGTCAGATCCTCCGTGAACCTACATTTTTGCTTGATGAGGAATTCACAATTCTTCGCTCGCCTCCAGAGAAGATCCCGTGTAGATCTGTTGGTGAACTGGATGATGGTTGTCCTCGGTCTCTTGTCTTGATCCTTGAGTCTTCCCAAACGATGGACGATGTCTACATTTACCTGAAGTTTGGCTTTTGATTCGGGAATGACAGCTCCACAGATGTCAACAACTCAGCATTTGATGTTCTCACCCGCCTGCTCTGGAATTCCACGGAGCCTCAGGTTCCACCTGCGCTGGTATCTCTCCGCCTCATTCACCTTTTGCTCGAGTTCAGCCACCTTTTCATTTTCCTGACAGATAACTTCCACTTTCTTCATGTCACTTTTGAGGGTTTTCACTTCTCCAAAGATAAAGTCAACAGATTTTTTTAATGGCCTCAATTTATCGTATTCTCCCTAACCATGACCTCCAAGCCATTTGCCCTTTCATCTATCTTTGCTGTCAAAAGCATTACAATATTGTTTTGCATCTCAAGAAGTGACATACCCTCTTGGCCTCATCTTTTTCCCCTGGGGCTTGACTGGAGTGCCGGGGTCGTAAGGTAACGGCCTGAGCTGGGGACTGGAGGGGCGCAAGTTGTGAGCATTGATGTCCATGCTCACCACATTTTCATCACCTATTGCAGTATTTCCCCCCACAGTTACATTCTGAAGAGGAGTACCCAAAATCATACCATCTTTTATGGTTAATTGTCCATCTGACGATCTCTCCATTTCTTTCCTTTTGGTTCTGGTCATGGAAGTTTCCATGTACATTCGACAAGCTAGTTTTTGAGCTAGCTAGCTTATCTGGCTATCTAGTGTTGTCGCAAACTTAGTTTTAGAGGTGAATAACTTGCAGAAAGTAATCAATTACTTTGGTAAATAAACTAAACCATATTCATACAGGGTTTTATGAGAAATGATCCAATGGTCATAATTGGGTAAGGAAATCCAATAATTCCTTCAGCTACCAAAACAAATTATCTGAACTAACCGCCATCTTGCGCGCCCTCGATTTACAATATTTGTAACTGCTAAAAAGAGGCTATATTGTGAGCTAAATTTGATTTAATGTATATTATGCTAGCCTGAAACAGTTGAAAATAAATTATTATTTTGGGCTTTTCAGCAGTCAAAGGTTGTAGTTGAGGAGAAAAGGGCAAGTACCTCTGGAAAAGGTTCTATCAAGGCCATAAACTGTGCGTTTAAAAAATAGCACTGGTGTGGCCATGAGGTGAGGGTAAGATGGTGGACAGGAAAACAAGGAGAAGAGTGTTACATACAGTTGAGACCCGCCATTTTGAGCCCCGCATTTTTAGCAAAAAAATAAAAATAGATGTATTTTTTGGTGCTTGCTTGTTTTGCATGTTATTTTGGCATTAATACGTGTCACATATCAGTTTGCAAACAATGTAAAAAATAATATATATCATTGAGTTAATAAAGCCGCATACAAACATGGTCTCTTTTTTTGTTTTCTTAAGGCAGCTCCAAAATGCAAGTGTTTCAGCCTAGCTCAGTGCTTTCTGTGGTGGTGGGGCAAGCCAGCAGAAAATACGGAGCGTTGCGCCGTGATTGGCTCAGTGTTCTGTCACTCATGGGGACACTACTTCACCACAAAGTCTAAGAGGAGACCTAGAAAATTCGAGTCCTTTGGGTGCTGCCATAGAGTTACATTAGAAGTGCTCATCCAATAAGGCTCAAGGTCATTGGGCACAGATAAAATGTACAGTAGCTTTGATTGGACTGATCATGTCAACTTCATACTTTCAAAATCTTAGCTAGCAGACATCATGAATCAAGTCGACAATCTACTGGCAAATCATTTTTAATCCTTGTCATATGAAGACAAATAATTAAGAGAAATTATGGCTGTGTGGTCCCAAATCTGGGATTAAGGGGGTTAACTTTTCCAAGTTTAAAATGATAAACATTCAACATTGGCCATGCTGTCAATGAAGCATGATTTGTGCAGAACTGCAAAAACTTGACATCAGTGAGTTCCAGACAACTGGAAAGTTGGGAATAAACAAGCTCCGACTGGGAAAATAAGTTTTGAACATCCAACTCGGAATTGTAAATCTGGCCTCCAGTTGTTTTGAAAGCACCATAAATCCAGAGAATGCCAGACTTTGATGACAAAATTTGCCAACGAAGGACCGCCGCGCCAGCTTCCTGTTCAAGTGAGCACAGCACAAGGTGAGTCCAAAAATGTATTGTATGCTGCTGCATAAATTATGTAATATGCCAGGGAGATATGTATACTGTAGCTAAGAAAGTAATACTAAGTGTATGTTGTGTAGTAAGATGTTAGTAGCCCATGTGCCTCACCCTAATAATTTGGTCTATTTACCCCGCTTAATTTCACCTACTGTACTGACTTGGTGGTGCACATGTAGCCTATAACCTTTTTTAGAGAAATGTCATCAACGAATATTGTAAGAGCTGTTATTGTCTGTTTATATGCCCCCTTTATTTATCCTACGGTTCGGACTTGGTGTATAGGGAGAACACTGCAAGAACGCCCATGTTCTGATTTCAAAAGTGCTAAACAAATAGTTATATAGCTCGCTCATGAATGTCTTAATCGAAATTACGGATGACCTCTTATCGTCCCCTTATGCCATAGTTTGTTCATCTCAATTGTCATTAGAAACCACATTTGTTTAAGCAAGTCAGCTATGTTTTTTAAAAGGCAGTAAATGAGGATGAATGAACTGTTTCTCTGCCAGACAAGGCTCCTCTGATAGCCAGGAGTAGCTGTGGTAAAATGTTGGGACTGCTTTATGTAGGCCGTAACAGTTTGTGGGCACCGTTTGTCACCGCTGTAGTACAATTAATCTATTGTTTAGTGTTGTGGCTTTACTGGCATGCATCCCACTTCAAGATTTACAGGCTAAAATCGCCACTGGTTACATATAAGTAGATATGGAACACACAAGCCTTCTGAAAGATCTGATGAAAGAGAAGATGGCAGACATGGAAACAAAAGAGAAGTGGAACATGTTTTGAGTGAATATGGAGTGGTGGATCACACAGACTTTTGGAAGAGCTACAGAAGGAAATTGAACGTGACAAGAGTGAGGATGAATTAACTGCGGTGGCAAGTGCGGTGAAGACTGCCGTGTTTGAACCTAGTCCTGATCATTACCCATTGTTTCTATTTCTACTTTGCACATTCTTCCACTGCAAATCTACCATTCCAGTGTTTTACTTGCTATATTGTATTTACTTCGCCACCATGGCCTTTTTTTTGCCTTTACCTCCATTATCTCACCTCATTTGCTCACATTGTATATACTTATTTCTTTCTACTGTATTATTGACTGTATGTTTGTTTTACTCCATGTGTAACTCTGTGTTGTTGTGTGTCGAACTGCTTTGTTTTATCTTGGCCAGGTCGCAATTGTAAATGAGAACTTGTTCTCAACTTGCCTACCTGGTTAAATAAAGGTGAAATAAAAATATATATTTTTTTTTTTTACAAAGATGACTCAGGTCCAGTTGGAGTGAGATGGCAGATCCATATGTGGTGTCAGGTTGGGTGGAGAAGAGGTTGGGGAATGTGGAATTGTGTTGATTTTTTTGCATTTCTGCTGTTCAGAGGGAGCGTGAGCCCCACACCACGCAACTGGGGACAAGAACTGTGCATTCCTCTCCAGAGCACGGAGTGATAACTGGAGTGGCGTTAAGTGTTGAGGATCAACTGAAGTTGAAGAATCCCGGTGTCTGTGACGCACGCCGTTTGGTGTGGCAGACTCGTTGGAGAATGTGATGAAACAGAAGACACCGTCTGTACTACAGAGGTTTTTTTATTTTTATGCAGAGTCAGATAAAGTCAAGTCAAGATGTGTTAGTTATCCCGTGAGAACTTTTGTCCTGAGTCCATTACAGTGTTTTAGGTGCCAAGCTTATGGTCACGTGGCAGCAGTGTGTAGGAGGGGGATTCCTAGATGTGAGAAGTGTGCAGGAGGACATGAGACAAAGGAATGTGTAGTGTCTGTGGGAAAAGTTGTGTGTAAACTGTAAGGGTACCCATGATGCTGGAGATCAGAGGTGTACGGTGAGAGAAAGGCAGGTTGAGGTTGCCAGGATCAGTTAATAGTGCAGAAAGTGACGTATGCGGAGACAGTGAAGAGAGTAGTAGAAGAAAATGGGTCCAGGGTGAGGGATCCCAAGAGGATCCCTGTGAGTAGGCAGAGGCCAATAAAGAGTGATAGATGTGCTTCGGTAAGGTTGGTTTTCTGCCGTACATGTACTGCAGGAATGGAATTTAAATCACAGAGGACGGATGTGGTGGCAACTGCAGAGAAGTACTTGGGTGTACAAGATTTTACAGCAGATTAATTACAAGATGTTTAACAAAATTGTCCCATCCTCCCAAGCTGCTGGCCTGGAGTAGGTTCAGATGGGGCCAAAGTAGTGGAATAGTGGTGAGGTTTTAATGAGTGCAGGGTTAGATGGTAGGGCGCATTTTTCAAAGTGTAATGAATTCATACTACATAATAGTAGGCTGATACACAGCCAATACAATAGGTGGCGGCATGCACGTATAAATGTGTTTGCGGACCGCCATGATACCAACAAAGTAGAAGGAAAAGGTTGGAGTTCGAGAGGCGTGGCTGGAACAGTTTCAAAATGGCGGTGAGTCGATCATATCTTCCATGAACGTATCTAAAACGTCGTTATTTACTGTATTTATTATTACTTAGCAATTGCGTGCCTCTCAATCTAGCTACAATATTATGTTATCTAGCAAGTGCAAGAGAGGGCAGAGTAGGGACATTTGCAAGCGTGCTTTTCAGACAGCATCGTGTTAATGACACCGACAAAGAAAGGGAATGTCAAACAAAGAGAAATTACAAAATATCACTTGAGAAAAAAGAGCCAATACCCGATTTGGGCGGTCGAAACGGACGACAATATATTCTGCAAAACCTGCAACATTACGTTAGACTACATAGTGCATGGGCGCTAATCTACATTCCCGGTAATAAACTCGTGTTCGCCGTGGACCTGCTCGTACATAAACCATCATCCATTCAGGCTGCAAAGGCATTTACCTCCTTAATAGCTTTAATGGCGAAGAATGTGTACTTTTTTTAACCACCATTTCACGACCGTTTTCATATTTTCGGCCAATTTAGGATGTTGCACACCGCGTTGATCCAAGGGTGTCAAAAGTTCTAAATAGCCATAAAATGGTGGTAAATTAACACGCATACTAGACTACTAAAGGGTAGCCGCAAAAAATGTCGCCGAGTCGATTTCTTAAATAACTTAATCTAAAACCCAACTCCATTTGTTTTCTAGTTCTTCAAATTGAAATTCCCCTTTTTCAAATTGAACTACAGTATTCTGACCACTGCTAGCGAGATGGTGTGTTGAGATATTTGCGAGCGTTAGGTGTAACCTCGAATATATTGTTGTCAACATCAGCGTGCTAAATAATATCATGCCATGTTCGTACCCCAGTTTCTCTCCCCATAATCTTTAGACTTCATTTTAGAAACTTTTCTGTTAAATCACTTCAAACCTCGTCTTCCCTTAATCTGCTTCTTCTATTGGGGTGTAACGGCGGTTGGCATCCAATGTTAATGGTGCATTACCGCCACCAGCTGGATGAGGTATTTTAACAAGAAAATAAGAATCATAACAGGAAAGGGGAAAAAACGACAATAAGACGTTTTAAAACAAAATCCCATCCCGCTTCAATCACAGTACATTCCAAAATAGGCTCAGGGGCCTCAGAGGGTGGAACATTCAGCGACAAGATTTCTTGCAAGGCCTCGGCTGTGACAATATGAAGACCCAAGAAACATTTGGCTGCATTCACAATGATTGCGATTTTCTCCGACTTCTCCGCTTGTGCTATACAGTTTATGACCATTGCAATAAATTATACAAAGTCCACCTTTAACATTTCACGAACCCTCGCTTGATGTGGAACAGTCACTGGGTCGTGGTGGATTTACTACCCTTGTTTCTTCCCTGCCACTCAGTCGACGTGCATCAATCACTCCATCTGTCTTTAGTTATCATACTTCTTGCACCACTTCTTTTGCCACCCTAGAAATAACCCCCTCGATAGGTGCCCTGGTTCAACAATCCCTACAGGAATCATTCCACTCCAATATCTTTGAGTCTTAAAACACACAAAAAAATCTAAATAAGACTGCTTCTTGTGACACTCAGACTCCACACGCTCCAACACATTCCAGGTTTTGCAACAGAATTGGCTTAATAGTAGACTCCAGGTTTTATTTTCTACCTGATAATTGCACCCACCTGGTGTCCCAGCCAGGTCTAAATCAGTCCTTGATTAGAGGGGAACAATGACAATCAGCAGTGGAACTGGCTTCAAGGATCAGATATTAATTTGCCTGGCCTATACTGTCAATTCAAAGTTGAACATGACAGATTTGGGCACTTATAAGCACATCAATTGGAACACAGGGGTGTCAAACTCATTCCATGGAGGGCCCAGTCAGTGTCTGCACGTTTGGGGTTTTTCCTTTCAATTAAGCCCTAGACAACCAGGTGTGATGAGTTCCTTACTAATTAGTGACCTAAATTCATCAATTGCGTAAAAGGGAAGAGTGAAAACCCACAGACACTCGGCCCTCCATGGATTGAGTTTGACACCGTGCTTTACAGTAACGTGCTTTACAGTAACGTGCTTTACAGTAACGTGCTATAAATCACACCAGAGTGTGGGTTTTTACTGACAGCCACTCTGAAGATGAGCACTTCACACTACAAGAAGTTGCCCCCATCACTCTGACTAATGTTTTTGTCTGAGGGAGGGAAATGCTGTAAATGAAGAGGATCTCTTATGTATTTTGAAAGATGAGATGTTGAGGACTATAATAAATACCACTTTGTTGTCGTACAAGCAAGCCAAACACCTGTGATTCCAAATGCAATTCACATTTCCATATCATAAAACTCATGTCACATACAGTGCCAATGTTTATAATCACTATGTTTGATGTACAGTTAGATGACATCATACCCTGGGTTGTTCTGAACATAGTTATTGTCTATTGTGAAGATGATTTGCGGCCGAACACACACCTGAATGCACTCATGACTCTTTTCTATGTGCACCAAAATTTGGGTCGGTATCTCTGAATTTCCCTGTGAATGCCTAACACTGTAACATCATATTTTATAACTTAGCTAGTCATGTTGGCAATAGAACAAGCTTTCAAATGGTACCCACCTGATCCAGATTGAGATTTATAATGGGCCATTTTTGGATTGCGTAAACAACAACGGTAATTGTGTGATGGCGGGTATGCAGGGCTGTATTCGAAACGACTACCAGTGTGCTTGCTCTAGATTTCTCAACGGCACAGCTCGGAGAGCATCTATAAACAGGTGCTTTTTTTTGGGAAGACTATTTGAGTCATAAAAATGCATTGCCATTACTTAAGAGCTATGTACACTTTGGAGAGATGGGTGGCCACTTGGAAACACCAGTTAGTCCTCTCACTCAAATACCCCAACATTTCCAGGAATATTCTTATGTTACTGAATGTATTTTCAGATTTTGTTATCAACAAATGCGGTGAAAAGTACAGTAATTGTAAAATCTACATTAAAGTCAACAGTGTAATGTTTGGATTCAGTCTTTTCAGGTTAACTGTTGTTTCCTTGCCTTGGTCAATTTTTCCCATAATCTCTAAACTGTTCCCTTTTAATTACTACCATGCTTATGCATATGTTTTTCATATTTCTTCTGTAAAAAAAAAAACATTTCAATTAAGCGCTATCCATATAGGCTAATTCTCATGAGTGTAAAGGGTTAAAAAATGTCCAGCCCTGTCAGTTTTTGCCACATCAAGTACTCCTATTGAAATAATAATTATTTGTGTCAAATAAACACATCTACATTTTCAGTATACAAATTGGATAAAACTGAAAGGGCTACGGCCCTTGATGGTATGATTAGACTATAGGGTTCAATCTTAAATTCTACTCAATATTTTCCTTTCAGGACAGAAACAAGGAAGGAGAGAAGAAAAAGAAGGAGAGCATCTTTGACCTGTCCAAGTACATCGATAAACAAATCCGTGTCAAGTTCCAGGGAGGACGAGAGGGTAAATCAGTGCAGATAAAACTTAGTCCATTTCATTACTATGTTAAAACCTGAAAAAAAAAAATACTGTGGGACTTGTGGCTTCCAAAAGAGAACACTGGCAACCTTTTGCCTGTTTGGAAATGCTGTTCCATGACAGGCCACTGTCCCCATCTTCTTTACTGTTTTTCTCCTTGCTTCCATTCAAGATAATAATCCTTATTTCTTTGTGTCAGCCAGTGGAGTCCTAAAGGGGTTTGACCCCCTTTTGAACCTGGTATTGGACAGCACCATCGAGTACTTGCGAGGTATGTAGCAGAAACTAAGACTTGCTTGTATGATCTCATATCACTTCTACAATGTGAAAATGCACTCCTGGTCGGTGAGGAGACTGTTGCCCAAACAATTCAATGGAAAACATATCTGTGATGTTGCCCTTCAGTTTAAAAAAAATCGACAATGAAACCAAGGTCGTATCATTTGCCATTTTATAAAGAAGGTTCTGCTGGATCATTCATGGTGGAGTTTCACATACTATCAATTACCTCTGACCTGTATTGCCACTTCCTCCTCCAATACAATTTGGTTTGATTTGTTATTTCCAGACCCTGACGACCAGTTCAAGCTGACCGAGGACACGCGACAGCTGGGCCTGGTGGTGTGTCGAGGGACCTCAGTGGTGCTCATCTGTCCTCAGGACGGCATGGAGGCCATCCCCAACCCCTTCATACAACAGCAGGACGGATAGTCCGCCAGCCTTATTCCTCTTGATTAACTCACAGTAGCCCAGTTCCTTGGGTGAATCTTAATTGTATTTCCTTGATTCCTCAAGTGCTCTCCTTGCTTCCTTCTTTGGACAAGAATATCCGAGGGGAGGAACCTCAGATCGTTTGCTCCAATATGCTTTGAAAAGGTGTTAAGGTAGGAGGACGTGAGGAATCAAGGAAATATTATTTCGATTCACTACTATTCTCCCCTGCCCCTTCTACCCGAGGTGCATTTCACGTTCACTCCCATCTGCCCCACACACACCCCACACCTATAATCAGGAAAATTATTTTGTTGTAGTTTGATTGGTGTCACCAGCCTGAATGTTGATGTAGTAGGCAGTATGAAATGGTGTGATAAGCATGTGTTCTGTTTAGAAATGAAGAATAGTGGTTTAAATGTTATTTTGTTTGGGGGGGGGGGGGTTCTCTGACTAGATAAGTGAAAACATATTTTTGCTCTGATGGTAAACATTAAAAAAAAAAAAAAAACTTTTTACTATGGTTTTCCCTAAGTCAGGCCAGGTTTGAACGATATGGCATATTATGTTTTTACATTACAAATGTAATAAATGTACTATTTTCTTTAATGATGTGTGTCTTCAGTGTTTTGTATCGTCTTTGAACGTCTAGAATACGGCCAATTGGAGTAAATAATTGGGATTCATTGAAGCTATTTGACAGATACATTTCAGCTTTTTTTTATTGAGAAAATCTAAGTCCATTGCTCTTTCAGACAGTCATAATTGCTTTTGCGGGTTCAAACTTGTGCACGCACAACGATGAAGTCAGTATGATGTCATTCCATATGGTCCATCCTCCTGTCTCAAAGTGCTGTAATTTTCTTCAACCACCGGAAATTTGACTCAGGAGAGGAATGCAGGACCCGTAGCCAGTTATAGTGTAAGTATCTGACTTGTAATTGTTATAGACAGAGTAAGGAACGATAAACTACAAAATCGCTGTCGATTGACGTTATAAAGAAATTGATGAGCGCTAAGTTCGAATCCTGTTCGCTAGTTAACGTTAGTGAATTAGTTCATGTAGCTAGCTAGCACATTAGCTAGCTATCTAATATATAGTATTACCAGCAAGCTTTGTCAAATTTAGCTTTATTTTCTTTAGATTTTGGTTTTGCCACGACCCATTATCACGGCAAGAGTTTGGGGTTTAATGTTTGTTGTTATTTCTAGGAAAAAGTTAGCCGTATCCCACTAGCTCACTTCTCCAGACTCCGAACGGTAGCTAGCCAGTTAGCAGCTAGTTAGCTACATATGGCTAAAGTTCAGTTTTTACTTGTCAACAAAAAATACATTTTGCGGTGTAATGTTAATCCATACTATTTCCGGTAACAACACGAAACCATTGTTTCTCAATCTGAGTAGCAAACGGTTATCTAATGTTAAAACCGCAGTGAGACCCTTTAATCAGTTAGTTGATGGAAGAAGATGACGTAAGTAAGACTGCTATGCGGAGTTCTTACTCCTACTAGCCAAGTTTTCCTTCTCAACTCCACGATGTTCATCACATATGTGGGTGGAGTCGAAACCCAGCAACTCTGCGGTGTTGACTTTGGCCAAATAAGGACGACCACTTTTGAGGGGGGGGGGCGGGGTTATGCACATCATTGGTTGGGGGTGAATTTGTTCAGGGTCAAATAGTTACATCAATTTACTGTATGTGTGTAAACTGATTCTATTGACCCCCCCTTGTGGCTAAATGATGCAGCCTATGGCATTTTTATTGTCAATCTATGACGTGTAGTATGTATTTGATCTATTTTTGCTCATGTCAGCATCACATAAGTCTATCGTTGCCATGTTATGGGTCTCAATTTCCTTGGCAGGTACTAATAATCATGTTTCCCTGTTCTGTGATTCAAGATACAACTTCTATCAGCAGCAACCCAGTCAGACCATGGCTGGCTTCAGACAAGAGGATGTGGAGGCGTTCTATGATATGGGGGAGGAGCTGGGGAGGTAAGATCTGGCCTGTGTCTGTCTGTACAGTGTTGCTGGAGGAGGATACGAAGCAGACTTGATTCAGCTCTCAGTGGGCAGAATTTGTACTTTTAGGATGATTAAGGAAAACTCCTACCCAGCATGAGGCACACTGGGCCAATGCAATTAAGTGTGCCTACCATTCCATGTATTCTATTCCAGCCATTACAATGAGCCTGTCCTCCTATAGCGCAACCCACCAGCCTCCTCTGTTGCCTACTGATTCATATGTTTTTAATTAAGTGTTAGGATGTATGAGTACTAGAGGTCGACCGATTATGATTTTTCAATGCCTATGCCGATTATTGGAGGACCAAAAAAAGCCGATACCGATTAATTGGACGATTTTTATCTATATATTTGTAATAATGACAATTACAACAATACTGAATGAACACTTTTTATTTTAACTTAATATAATACAGAAATAAAATCAATTTAGTCTCAAATAAATAATGAAACATGTTCAATTTGGTTTAAATAATGCAAAAACACAGTGTTGGAGAAGAAAGTAAAAGTGCAATATGTGCCATGTAAAAAATGTATGATGTATGTAAAATGTAAAAAAGCTAACGTTTAAGTTCCTTGCTCAGAACATGAGAACATATGAAAGCTGGTGGTGCCTTTTAACATGAGTCTTCAATATTCCCAGTTAAGAAGTTTTAGGTTGTAGTTGTTATAGGAATTATAGGACGATTTCTCTCTATACCATTTGTATTTCATTTACCTTTGACTATTGGATGTTCTTATAGGCACTATAGTATTGCCAGCCTAATCTCGGGAGTTGATAGGCTTGAAGTCATAAACAGCGCTGTGCTTCAAACATTGCGGAGGGCTGCTGGCAAACGCAGGAAAGTGCTGTTTGAATGAACGCTTACGAGCCTGCTGCTGCCTACCACCTCTGTCAGACTGCTCTATCAAATATCAAATCATAGACTTCATTATAATATAATAAACACACAGAAATACGAGCCTTAGGTCATTAATATGGTCAAATCTGGAAACTATCATTTAGAAAACAAAACGTTTATTCTTTCAGTGAAATATGGAACCGTTCCGTATTTTATCGAATGGGTGGCACCCCTTAGTCTAAATATTGCTGTTACATTGCACAACCTTCAATGTTATGTCATAATTTATGTAAAATTCTGGCAAATTAACTACGGTCTTTGTTAGGAAGAAATGGTCTTCACACAGTTCGCAACGAGCCAGGCGGCCCAAACTGCTGCGTATACCCTGACTCTGCTTGCACAGAACGCAAGAGAAGTGACACAATTTCCCTAGTTAATATTGCCTGCTAACATGAATTTCTTTTAACTAAATATGCAGGTTTAAAAAAATATATACTTGTGTATTGATTTTAAGAAAGGCATTGATGTTTATTATTAGGTACATTGGTGCAACGACAGTGCTTTTTTCGCGAATGCTCTTGTTAAATCATCACCCGTTTGGCGAAGTAGGCTGAGATTCGATGATAAATTAACAGGCACCGCATCGGTTATATGCAACGCAGGACAAGCTAGATATACTAGTAATATCATCAACCATGTGTACTTAACTAGTGATTATGTTAAGATTGATTGTTTTTTATAAGCTCCTTGCTGCACTCGCATAACAGGTAGTCAGCCTGCCATGCAGTCTCCTCGTGGAGTGCAATGTAATCGGTCATAATCGGCGTCCAAAAATGCCGATTACCGATTCTTATGACAACTTGAAATCGGCCCTAATTTATCGTCCTCTAAATCAATCAAATGTATTTATATAGCCCTTCTTACATCAGCTGATATCTCAAAGTGCTGTACAGAAACCCAGCCTAAAACCCCAAACAGCAAGCAATGCAGGTGTAGAAGCACGGTGGCTAGGAAAAACTCCCTAGAAAGGCCAAAACCTAGGAAGAAACCTAGAGAGGAACCAGGCTATGAGGGGTGGCCAGTCCTCTTCTGGCTGTGCCGGGTGGAGATTATAACAGAACATGGCCAAGATGTTCAAATGTTCATAAATGACCAGCATGGTCAAATAATAATAATCACAGTAGTTGTCGAGGGTGCAGCAAGTCAGCACCTCAGGAGTAAATGTCAGTTGGCTTTTCATAGCCGATCATTAAGAGTATCTCTACCGCTCCTGCTGTCTCTAGAGAGTTGAAAACAGCAGGAGCGTACTCTAATGAGTACAGATCTCTCTTCACCTTTAACTACATTTTTTATTGTTTTTTTATTTGATTTACCCCTTTCTCTCCCCAATTTCGTGGTATCCAATTGGTAGTTAGTCTTGTCTCATCGCTGCAACTCCCCTACGGACTCGGGAGAGGCGAAGGTCGAGAGCCGTGCGTCCTCCGAAACACAACCCAACCAAGCTGCACTGAGTCTTTACACAATACCCGCTTAACCCGGAAGCCAGGCCTACCAATGTGTCGGAGGAAACACTGTACCCCTGGCGACCATGTCGCCACAGGAGTCGCTAGTGCGCGATGGGACAAGGACATCCTTGCCGGCCTAACCCGGATGACGCTGGGCCAATTGTGCACCGCCCCATGAGTCTCCCGGTTGTGGCCGGGAGACTCAGAATCTCTAGTGGCACAGCTAGCACTGCAATGCAGTACCTTAGACCACTGCACCACTCAGGAGGCCCCCACCTTTAGTAACTATTGTATGTCAAGTGAAGCACTATATTTCTACAAAGATCTTAAATATTGTTTGTTGGGCTCTCCTAATGATACAATCCAAATACCACTTAGTTGACTTGAAATCACATAGCTGGATGAAAACATCCGTTGGCAAATTCCCAGTGTGTTTGTGGGACTGTTTATTCAACAGTGTAGAGCTCTCTGTCCTGTTATGCAAGCCTGCTCTGTGTTTTTAATAACAAGTCCTTATAAACTAAACAGAGCCGGAACACTAGAATGAGTCATGTGCTTCTACAGGATTAAACCTGAATTTGTTCCAAATGGTAACCTATTCCCTACATAGCGCACTACTTTAGATCAGAGACCATAGGGCTAAAGTAGTGCACTATAAAATGAATAGGGTGCCATTTGGGACACAATAAACCTGATTTCCTACCTTTATATGGAAGTAGTTTTGTTTTCTGCAGTGTTGCAGCAGAAGAAGAATGACATCATTGCCTTTCTATGCGTTTATTTCCTCTTTATGCCCCTAGGTTTTGTCTAGCTGTTTATGAGCTGTTTTAGGCGTAGTCTAGCTGTTTGTTAGGTGTAGTCTAGCTGTTTGTTTCCTCTATGGCTCTAGGTATGGTCTTGCTGGGGGGGACTGAGTTTGCTCAGAAAGGGCTTGCAGACGTACAATAAATGGCAGAGCAGAACATTCAGTTCTGTGCAGATAGAGAGGCGCTGTAGACTTAAGTTTAGGAACGGATAGACCCTCAGGAATGCAGTATTTATGAACTCAGCAAAAAAAGAAAAGTCCTCTCGCTGTCAACTGCGTTTGTTTTCAGCAAACTTAAAATGTGTTAATATTTGTATGAACATAAGATTCAACAACTGAGATGTAAACTGAACAAGTTCCACAGACATGTGACTAACAAAAATGGAATAATGTGTCCCTGAACAAAGGGGGGGGTCAAAATCAAAAGTAACGGTCAGTATCTGGTGTGGCCACCAGCTACATTAAGTACTGCAGTGCATCTCCTCATGGACTGCACAAGATTTGCCAGTTCTTGCTGTGAGATGTTACCCCACTCTACCACTAAGGCACCTGCAAGTTCCTGGACATTTCTGGGGGGAATGGCCCTAAACCTCACCCTCTGATGTTAGGTGTAAATGTTTATAATTTAAAAAAAATTGTCTTTATCTTATTACATGAAATGAAACGGCCAGCCAGTGTGAAACGGCCAGCCAGTGTGTTGCAATGCTTCCAGTGAACACTAGCCTATACAATTTGTTGTCAATAATTTATCGCTTTAAATCAGGATTTTCCCCAGATTAGCTATCTGAATTTGGCCCAGTCACTCTTTCTTGTTTCCTATGTTTATGTACATATTATACTATCTATCATCATCATCCTCATTACCTTTCCTAGTGGACAATTCGCCATCGTACGGAAGTGTAAAGACAAGAGTTCTGGCTCGGAGTACGCCGCCAAGTTAATCAAGAAGCGTCGCCTGTCGTCCAGCCGCCGGGGCGTGAGCCGCGAGGAGATCGAGAGGGAGGTGAGAGAACCACAATGGAAATAAGAATTCAGGCTTTGCGTTTTATCCTCAATCATTGTATGTACTGGCTGGACCAGCTTTATATGCCTTTTTTAATAATCAAATAAATCAAATGAAATTCAAGGTGAACATTCTGAGAGAGATCCAGCACAGCAACATCATCACGCTGCACGACATCTTCGAGAACAAGACGGACGTCATCCTCATCCTGGAGCTGTGAGTAGAGCTACACCAGTTGATATTTGGGGTTGATCTAGGATCAGCCCCCCCCGTCCTTGTAATCTGATTCACTATGATCTAAAAGGCTAAACTGATCCTAAAGCAGCATTCGTCTGAGACTCGTTCTGAATACAGGCCCAGACCTGTACTCAAACAGTATATTGATAAAAATAGAATACTTTTTGAATACTGTTCTGTGGTGTATTCCAGAGTGTCTGGAGGGGAACTATTTGACTTCCTGGCAGAGAAGGAGTCTCTAACAGAGGAGGAGGCCACACAGTTCCTCAAACAGATCCTGGACGGGGTCCACTATCTACACTCCAAACGCATCGCTCACTTTGACCTGAAGGTGGGTAGGGTGGAGTCTGGGAAAAGAGAAGCCAGGCTGGCATTGTAAACTAAAGTTCCATCTTGACTTGACGTATTCCTTTAAACTCCTACTGGAGCGCTCCGACTCCTCACTCAATGTATAACTTGATAGACTGTTTTGAGTCATTGGAACGTCAGTGAAAACGTCCAAAAGATTTCCAGCATTTGAGAAATATAAAGTTTGGTGTCTTTAAAAAAAAAAAAAAATCTGTATTATATTATTATCTGCATTGTGAAATGTTTGTTTGTGCCGTAGCCAGAGAACATCATGCTGCTTGATAAGAACGTTCCCAACCCCAGGATCAAACTCATCGACTTTGGCATCGCTCATCAGATCAAAGCTGGAAATGAGTTTAAGAATATCTTTGGAACGCCAGAGTTTGTTGGTGAGACCATAGAGATATGTTTGTAATATGTATTAATAATATAATAATAGCAATGAAGTGTTCCACGTATATTTTGTTATGTGTGTGAGACGCTCCTACATATTAATTTTCCTTATTAAAACATACTATTATTTTTTATTTTTGGTCATTTGAACTCCTTTTTCTCCCAAATTTCGTGATTTCTATCTTGTCTCATCGCTGCAACTCCCCAACGGGCTCGGGAGAGGTTAAGGTTGAGTCATGCGTCCTCCGAAATATGACTCGCCAAGCTGCGCTTCTTTTCATCCGCCTGCTTAACCCGGAAGCCAGCCGCACCAATGTGTCGGAGGAAACACTGTTCAACTGAGGACCGAAGTCAGCCTGCAGGCGCCCGGCCCGCCACAAGGAGACGGTAGAGCACGATGAGCCAAGTAAAGCTCCCCCCCGGGCCAAACCTTCCCCTAACCCGGACACCGCTGGGCCAATTGTCCGCCTCCATATGGGACACACGGTCATGGCCGGTTGTGACTCAGCCTGGGGTTGAACCCCAGGTCTGTAGTGACGCTGCAACACTGCGATGCAGTGCCTCAGACAGCTGTGCCACTCGGGTGGCCCGTATAGCTTTAAAATAAAATAAACTTCCACAATGATCCTAATGTTATGGAATGGGGAAAATATTCCTTCATATTTGTTTCAATAAGTGGAGGTCTGTGTGTTGATCTCCCTGAAGACCATCTGGGTTCTAATAATCCTGCTTGTTTTACAGCTCCAGAGATAGTCAACTATGAACCCCTCGGACTGGAGGCTGACATGTGGTAAAATAAACTACGATTATTTTTAATGTTTTTCTGATTTTGAGAACTTTTTGTTATTGTTGTTTTTCTTTACCCTTAAGGTAAATCTCACTAATTTGATGTCCTCTTGTTTCTCCAGGAGTATTGGAGTTATCACATACATTCTGTAAGTACTGCTTCACATTATAAAGGTGTCAGTTGAGCGACATAAACCGTGTCAAACATTGTTAGATTATTTCTAAATCTACAGACATTTTTGATAATATTCTGTACCTGTTTTACAAAAATGGAGAACTACACAAGTGAATGTTATTTCTGAGCAATCCAATAATTTTCATGATGAAATAGCAAATAAGCGATTGTATTTAATATTTGGCCATGGCCTGAAAGATGGAACGATACCACTTGTTTAACCTTAGGTTGAGTGTTCTCAACATGCTGTTGGTCTTCCTCAGTTTGAGTGGTGCCTCTCCGTTCCTGGGGGAGACCAAGCAGGAGACTCTGACCAACATCTCTGCTGTCAACTATGACTTTGACGAGGAGTACTTCAGCAATACCAGTGAGCTGGCCAAGGACTTCATCAGACGCCTGCTGGTCAAGGATCCCAAGTAAGGCTGGTTTACTGTGGATACAACAGGCCCGGGAATACTTAGAACAACACAGGGACATGACAGTAACTATTTGCTTTTGTTTGTCTTGTTAGTTAATATATCATTGTAGGGACTCTAGCAAAAGATGAACGTTTACTGAATCCGCACCATAGCCTTGGAGAACTTTGGTCTTCAGTGGAAATTATATTATTGCAATTACTAAGGCATGACAGTAAAGCAGAAAGTAATAATTTATTATTTTTCATCTCTTATTTCTCCAGGAAGAGGATGACCATCGATGACAGCCTTCAGCATCCCTGGATCAAGGTAGACATCTCTCGCCACCTCACACATTTTAAATCTTACTGATCCCAAATGTTGGACTATCCCTTTGCCCTCTTTCACTTATAAAGCAACTGTTGGCTTTTAGCACCTGATTTACTGCCGCTTTACTGATGGTTTACTGTGACGCTTTACTGATGGTTTACTGTGACGCTTTACTGATGGTTTACTGTGACGCTTTACTGATGGTTTACTGTGACGCTTTACTGATGGTTTACTGTGACGCTTTACTGATGGTTTACTGTGACGCTTTACTGATGGTTTACTGTGACGCTTTACTGATGGTTTACTGTGCCGCTTTACTGGTGGTTTACTGTGCCGCTTTACTGATGGTTTACTGTGACGCTTTACTGATGGTTTACTGTGACGCTTTACTGATGGTTTACTGTGACGCTTTACTGATGGTTTACTGTGACGCTTTACTGATGGTTTACTGTGACGCTTTACTGATGGTTTACTGTGACGCTTTACTGATGGTTTACTGTGACGCTTTACTGATGGTTTACTGTGACGCTTTACTGATGGTTTACTGATGGTTTACTGCCGCTTTACTGATGGTTTACTGTGCCGCTTTACTGATGGTTTACTGTGACGCTTTACTGGTGGTTTACTGTGCCGCTTTACTGCCGCTTTACTGATGCTTTACTGACGCTTTACTGATGGTTTACTGTGCCGCTTTACTGCCGCTTTACTGTGACGCTTTACTGACGCTTTACTGGTGGTTTACTGTGACGCTTTACTGATGGTTTACTGTGACGCTTTACTGCCGCTTTACTGACGCTTTACTGATGCTTTACTGATGCTTTACTGATGGTTTACTGTGCCGCTTTACTGACGCTTTACTGACGCTTTACTGATGCTTTACTGATGGTTTACTGCCGCTTTACTGATGGTTTACTGTGACGCTTTACTGGTGGTTTACTGTGACGCTTTACTGATGGTTTACTGTGACGCTTTACTGACGCTTTACTGATGGTTTACTGTGCCGCTTTACTGACGCTTTACTGACGCTTTACTGACGGTTTACTGTGACGCTTTACTGATGGTTTACTGTGACGCTTTACTGATGGTTTACTGTGACGCTTTACTGATGGTTTACTGTGACGCTTTACTGATGGTTTACTGTGACGCTTTACTGATGGTTTACTGTGACGCTTTACTGACGCTTTACTGATGGTTTACTGTGACGCTTTACTGATGGTTTACTGTGACGCTTTACTGATGGTTTACTGTGACGCTTTACTGATGGTTTACTGCCGCTTTACTGGTGGTTTACTGCCGCTTTACTGATGGTTTACTGTGACGCTTTACTGACGCTTTACTGACGCTTTACTGGTGGTTTACTGTGACGCTTTACTGACGCTTTACTGGTGGTTTACTGTGACGCTTTACTGACGCTTTACTGGTGGTTTACTGTGACGCTTTACTGCCGCTTTACTGGTGGTTTACTGTGACGCTTTACTGCCGCTTTACTGGTGGTTTACTGTGACGCTTTACTGCCGCTTTACTGATGGTTTACTGTGACGCTTTACTGATGGTTTACTGTGCCGCTTTACTGACGCTTTACTGACGCTTTACTGATGGTTTACTGTGACGCTTTACTGCCGCTTTACTGACGCTTTACTGATGGTTTACTGTGACGCTTTACTGCCGCTTTACTGACGCTTTACTGATGGTTTACTGTGACGCTTTACTGGTGGTTTACTGTGACGCTTTACTGACGCTTTACTGATGGTTTACTGTGCCGCTTTACTGACGCTTTACTGATGGTTTACTGTGACGCTTTACTGGTGGTTTACTGTGATGCTTTACTGACGCTTTACTGACGCTTTACTGACGCTTTACTGACGGTTTACTGTGACGCTTTACTGATGGTTTACTGTGACGCTTTACTGATGGTTTACTGTGACGCTTTACTGATGGTTTACTGTGACGCTTTACTGATGGTTTACTGTGACGCTTTACTGGTGGTTTACTGTGCCGCTTTACTGACGCTTTACTGACGCTTTACTGATGGTTTACTGTGCCGCTTTACTGACGCTTTACTGATGGTTTACTGTGCCGCTTTTCTGATGGTTTACTGTGACGCTTTACTGGTGGTTTACTGTGCCGCTTTACTGCCGCTTTACTGCCGCTTTACTGATGGTTTACTGATGGTTTACTGCCGCTTTACTGATGGTTTACTGTGACGCTTTACTGATGGTTTACTGTGACGCTTTACTGATGGTTTACTGACGCTTTACTGGTGGTTTACTGTGACGCTTTACTGATGGTTTACTGTGCCGCTTTACTGACGCTTTACTGACGCTTTACTGATGGTTTACTGATGGTTTACTGCCGCTTTACTGATGGTTTACTGTGACGCTTTACTGATGGTTTACTGTGACGCTTTACTGATGGTTTACTGTGACGCTTTACTGATGGTTTACTGTGACGCTTTACTGATGGTTTACTGTGACGCTTTACTGATGGTTTACTGTGACGCTTTACTGATGGTTTACTGTGACGCTTTACTGATGGTTTACTGTGACGCTTTACTGATGGTTTACTGTGACGCTTTACTGATGGTTTACTGTGACGCTTTACTGATGGTTTACTGTGACGCTTTACTGATGGTTTACTGTGACGCTTTACTGATGGTTTACTGTGACGCTTTACTGATGGTTTACTGTGACGCTTTACTGATGGTTTACTGTGACGCTTTACTGATGGTTTACTGCGACGCTTTACTGATGGTTTACTGCGACGCTTTACTGGTGGTTTACTGCGACGCTTTACTGATGGTTTACTGCGACGCTTTACTGATGGTTTACTGCCGCTTTACTGATGGTTTACTGCCGCTTTACTGATGGTTTACTGTGACGCTTTACTGATGGTTTACTGTGACGCTTTACTGATGGTTTACTGTGACGCTTTACTGATGGTTTACTGTGACGCTTTACTGATGGTTTACTGTGACGCTTTACTGATGGTTTACTGTGACGCTTTACTGATGGTTTACTGTGACGCTTTACTGATGGTTTACTGTGACGCTTTACTGATGGTTTACTGTGACACTTTACTGATGGTTTACTGTGACACTTTACTGATGGTTTACTGTGACGCTTTACTGATGGTTTACTGTGACGCTTTACTGATGGTTTACTGTGACGCTTTACTGATGGTTTACTGTGACCCTTTACTGATGGTTTACTGTGACGCTTTACTGATGGTTTACTGTGACGCTTTACTGATGGTTTACTGTGACCCTTTACTGATGGTTTACTGTGACGCTTTACTGATGGTTTACTGTGACCCTTTACTGATGGTTTACTGTGACACTTTACTGATGGTTTACTGTGACGCTTTACTGATGGTTTACTGTGACGCTTTACTGATGGTTTACTGTGACGCTTTACTGATGGTTTACTGTGACGCTTTACTGATGGTTTACTGCCG
The DNA here is from genome assembly GCF_016432855.1 of Salvelinus namaycush. Classification (NCBI taxonomy): domain Eukaryota; kingdom Metazoa; phylum Chordata; class Actinopteri; order Salmoniformes; family Salmonidae; genus Salvelinus; species Salvelinus namaycush. The sequence goes on from NC_052317.1 coordinate 38,610,772, forward strand.
CTTTACTGATGGTTTACTGTGACGCTTTACTGATGGTTTACTGTGACGCTTTACTGATGGTTTACTGTGACCCTTTACTGATGGTTTACTGTGACGCTTTACTGATGGTTTACTGTGACGCTTTACTGATGGTTTACTGTGACCCTTTACTGATGGTTTACTGTGACGCTTTACTGATGGTTTACTGTGACGCTTTTCTGATGGTTTACTGTGACACTTTACTGATGGTTTACTGTGACACTTTACTGATGGTTTACTGTGACGCTTTACTGATGGTTTACTGCCGCTTTACTGATGGTTTACTGCGACACTTTACTGAAGGTTTACTGATGGTTTACTGTGACGCTTTACTGATGGTTTACTGTGACGCTTTACTGATGGTTTACTGTGACGCTTTACTGATGGTTTACTGTGACGCTTTACTGATGGTTTACTGTGACGCTTTACTGATGGTTTACTGTGACGCTTTACTGATGGTTTACTGTGACGCTTTACTGATGGTTTACTGTGCCGCTTTACTGATGGTTTACTGTGCCGCTTTACTGATGGTTTACTGTGCCGCTTTACTGATGGTTTACTGTGACGCTTTACTGATGGTTTACTGTGCCGCTTTACTGATGGTTTACTGTGACGCTTTACTGATGGTTTACTGTGACGCTTTACTGATGGTTTACTGTGACGCTTTACTGATGGTTTACTGTGACGCTTTACTGTGACGCTTTACTGTGACGCTTTACTGTGACGCTTTACTGATGGTTTACTGTGACGCTTTACTGGTGGTTTACTGACGCTTTACTGATGGTTTACTGTGACGCTTTACTGATGGTTTACTGTGCCGCTTTACTGATGGTTTACTGCCGCTTTACTGATGGTTTACTGTGACGCTTTACTGATGGTTTACTGTGACGCTTTACTGATGGTTTACTGACGCTTTACTGATGGTTTACTGTGCCGCTTTACTGATGGTTTACTGATGGTTTACTGTGACGCTTTACTGATGGTTTACTGCCGCTTTACTGATGGTTTACTGCCGCTTTACTGATGGTTTACTGTGCCGCTTTACTGATGGTTTACTGTGACGCTTTACTGATGGTTTACTGCCGCTTTTCTGATGGTTTACTGTGACGCTTTACTGATGGTTTACTGACGCTTTACTGATGGTTTACTGCCGCTTTTCTGATGGTTTACTGTGACGCTTTACTGATGGTTTACTGCCGCTTTACTGATGGTTTACTGTGACGCTTTACTGATGGTTTACTGTGACGCTTTTCTGATGGTTTACTGTGACGCTTTACTGATGGTTTACTGTGACGCTTTACTGATGGTTTACTGCCGCTTTACTGATGGTTTACTGTGACGCTTTTCTGATGGTTTACTGTGACGCTTTACTGATGGTTTACTGCCGCTTTACTGATGGTTTACTGTGACGCTTTACTGATGGTTTACTGCCGCTTTACTGATGGTTTACTGTGACGCTTTACTGATGGTTTACTGTGCCGCTTTACTGATGGTTTACTGCCGCTTTACTGATGGTTTACTGTGACGCTTTACTGATGGTTTACTGTGACGCTTTACTGATGGTTTACTGACGCTTTACTGATGGTTTACTGTGACGCTTTACTGATGGTTTAGTGACGCTTTACTGATGGTTTACTGTGACGCTTTTCTGATGGTTTACTGTGACGCTTTACTGATGGTTTACTGCCGCTTTACTGATGGTTTACTGTGACGCTTTACTGATGGTTTACTGACGCTTTACTGATGGTTTACTGTGACGCTTTACTGATGGTTTACTGTGACGCTTTACTGATGGTTTACTGACGCTTTACTGATGGTTTACTGTGCCGCTTTACTGATGGTTTACTGTGACGCTTTACTGATGGTTTACTGACGCTTTACTGATGCTTTTTGACCCCCTTTATCTACTATTCATTAACGCTCCTCTCCTCCCAGGTGATCAAGAGGCGGAACGTGCGCCAGGAGGAGAGCGGGAAGAAGCCGGAGCGCAGGCGTCTGAAGACCACGCGTCTAAAGGAGTACACTATCAAGTCTCACTCCTCCATGCCCCCCAACAACACCTACGTCAACTTCGAACGCTTCTCCCAGGTGCTGGAGGAGATCGCTGCTGCTGAGGAGGGGCTGAGAGACCTGGAACAAAACCAGAGGTGAGAGGGATGAATAGATAGATGGATGGATGGATTCATAATTTTAATTTGATTATAAAAAATGCATGTATTGGATACAACATACGCATTCCATACATTCTAACCTGACTTCTCCAGGTCGTGCCGGGAGGACGTGGCTGCTCTCCTGTCTATCTACGAGGAGAAGGAGGGCTGGTACAAGGAAGAGAACCAGAGCATCGCCAGCGACCTGGGTCACATCCGCCAGGAGCTGCAGCGTACCCAGGCCCAGCGCAGGCAGAGTCAGGAGGACGCCCGCGCCACCATGCTGGCTGCTAACGCCCTCAAGAGGAAGTTTGGCCGTCTGGAGAACCGTTACGAGGTCCTGGCAGAACAGGTGGCGTCTGAGGTGCACTGGGTGGAGGAGCTGGTCAGGGGGATAGAGAAGGAGAAGGACAGCCTCGTCATGCCCTGAGGCCAGCCTGGCTACTAGTATCACTGACCTGGTCATGCCCCGAGGCCAGCCTGGCTTCTAGTATCACTGACCTGGTCATGCCCCGAGGCCAGCCTGGCTTCTAGTATCACTGACCTGGTCATGCCCCGAGGCCAGCCTGGCTTCTAGTATCACTGACCTGGTCATGCCTCGAGGCCAGTCTGGTTTGGTACAGACAACGGTCTTATATACCAGCTGTCATTAGATTCAGAACAAAGGCCCGGAGTTTTTCTGGTGAGGGAAAACTCTGGCCCCTGATCATAAGCCATGATGCTAACCCCTCAGACATTTGATTAGGAAAAATGATCCCCCCTCCCCATCTTCCCTTTCTAATGAGACTACCAACGATGTATAGAGTCCCTCCCTACTATGAATACATTTAATCAACAAAATATGTGTTTAAAGAATGTCCATTCCAGTATTTTCTCAATTATTTCATAACGTTGAAAATGGTAAAGATTGTGATTCATTTTTGCAGTATATTTGGTTAAGATGGTGATACATACATACAGGAAGGTTTTCTGCACCTGCAATAATTTTCCTATAGTTTTTAGCCCCATACTTAAAGGGATATTTATCATTAACAGCTGACTATGATTAACCAATAAGGCCCGGGGGGGTGTGGTATACGGCCAGTATACCGTGGCTAAGGGCTGTTCTTAGACACGATGCAACGCGGAGTGCCTGGACACAGTCCTTAGCCGTGGTATATTGGCCATATACCACAAACCCCCAAGGTGCCTTAAAAAAAAAAAACTGGTTACCTAAGTAATTAGAGCAGTAAAAACAAATGTTTCGTCATACCCGTGGTATACAGTCTGATATACCACGGCTGTCAGCCAATCAGCATTCAGGGCTGGAACACCCAGGTTATAAGTAACAACAACATAGTAGAAACAATAGAACGTGTGTTATAGGGAGATTCCATTTTGAAGTTAATCTTATAGACACTCAACAACCGTCTTGCTGTACTGCGAAGCTACAGACAGATGCAGATACTATACTATATATTTATACTATATAAATACTAATAGTTCTCTTACGTGTGAAGAGAGTCGTCTTAAAATGGATTGTACAAACGTATTTTGCAACTTGCACGCAGCCTGTACATTGAACACCTTATTGCCTATACATAAGCTAAATCAGGTGTGTAGTAATGTCTAAACCTCTTCATGAATAATGGAAGTCTAGTGACTGTCCCTCCAAAACGTTTTAGGCCAGTTTCCCGGACACAGATTAAGCCTAACCCTGGACTAAAAACAATGGAGAATCTCCATTGAGAAAATAGCATTTTAGTTCAGTATTTAGCTTTAATCTGTGTCTGGGGAAAACCGTCCCTTTCGAATACAACTATTGCACAGTAGCCTCATACCAAATGATCTGCATGTCTATCTGCTACTATATTTGAATGATTATTTTAGTCCGCCTTCTGTCGCTATGACCATAGCCCCACACTACAGACATTCCATGAGTTGGTCTTAAATCTATGCATCACATTCCATGTTCCACATAGAACTCTATGTACTGTACATTTCCCTAGTTTAATATACTATTTTGCACTTAAATATAGCCGTGTACCAAACTATTTCCCATTCAATAATTTCTTCTTCTTTTTTATGTACCCAAAACGTATAATGGTATGTATTGTTAAGTTTGAATGATGACATATTTAGATGGGGTTTTGTTTCAAATAAACAAACTCATAACCTAAAGGAACTTTTCTGGTGTATATTTTTTCTGTCCATTTTTGAGATTTAGCAGGTCCAGATTTCTCTGCTTTTTTTTGGACATAAAAAAAGGATCCTTCCACCTGGAGTTTATGGAACTTGTCTCTCTCTGTTTCCATAGTAACTCAGAACTAAGGAATATAATCTTTGTCATTCAACGCTACCCCTGTTCCCCTCGACAACGTGGCTTGGTCTTACAGTTAAGTCGTCCGGGACGTGCTGTAACCTGTTGATGGCAGTGCTGCTGACCCCGTGGTGTCCCTCACTGTGATGTGTGCCAGTGCAAGGTAGCCCAAAAGGTGTGTGGACCACAGTGTGCCAGGGCAAGGTAGCCCAGAACGTGTGTGGACCACAGTGTGCCAGGGCAAGGTAGCCCAGAAGGTGTGTGGACCACAGTGTGCCAGGGCAAGGTAGCCCAGAAGGTGTGTGGACCACAGGGTGCCAGGGCAAGGTAGCCCAGAAGGTGTGTGGACCACAGGGTGCCAGGGCAAGGTAGCCCAGAAGGTGTGTGGACCACAGGGTGCCAGTGCAAGGTAGCCCAGAAGGTGTGTGGACCACAGGGTGCCAGGGCAAGGTAGCCCAGAAGGTGTGTGGACCACAGGGTGCCAGGGCAAGGTAGCCCAGAAGGTGTGTGGACCACAGTGTGCCAGTGCAAGATAGCCCAAAAGGTGTGTGGACCACAGTGTGCCAGGGCAAGATAGCCCAGAAGGTGTGTGGACCACAGGGTGCCAGGGCAAGATAGCCCAGAAGGTGTGTGGACCACAGGGTGCCAGGGCAAGGTAGCCCAGAAGGTGTGTGGACCACAGTGTGCCAGGGCAAGGTAGCCCAGAAGGTGTGTGGACCACAGGGTGCCAGGGCAAGGTAGCCCAGAAGGTGTGTGGACCACAGGGTGCCTGGGCAAGGTAGCCCAGAAGGTGTGTGGACCACAGGGTGCCAGGGCAAGATAGCCCAGAAGGTGTGTGGACCACAGTGTGCCAGGGCAAGGTAGCCCAGAAGGTGTGTGGACCACAGGGTGCCTGCCTGCTTAGCAGTAAAGCTTCCCACTGGGCAAAAAACAGGTTGAATCAGCGTTTCAAAACAACCAACGTGATGACGCTGAATCAATATGGAAAACCTGAAGGGACTTATCTATTTTCAACCAATTTTAAACCTAAAGCCAATAAAGGGGGACCTTTTTTGGTTGATTTCATGTTAGTTGACAACTCAAATGTTGAACTGACATCCGTTCCCAGTGAGTTCCTCCCTCTGGGTACAAGCCTCCTGTCCAGGGGGTGTACTTGTAAAGCACACTGCCTCACACTACAGAAACAGGAGATGGACTCCAGTCCCTATGGACTGTTCTGGCTCGGATAAGGCTTACTTCTCCAAGATGTAACGTTCCCACAAGACAAACTCAAAATGACGCTCACAACAAAGAAAATCAATGCCAACCAAATAAAACAGATAGTGGTTCTTAAAGACACCCACCATGACAAACTATAAGAAAAAACACAATTTAGGACAGGGAGTAAAAAGAACTGAAGAAACACCAAAACACAGGCTTCTTTCTCACGTAAATAGGTTGAACTCGCATCACAGCTGACATAGTGTAGCTCTCCTTAACATCTCTCACGCTCAACTGGAGCACTGGGCCAGCCACTCCTAAATAGCACCTGGGACAACACAGGTTTAACACACTGACTGACGAGGTGACACCAATCGGTGCGACCTACGTGCTAAAGTCCAACCTCAAAACATAAATAAAAAACCAAAGCCTGTAACAAAGGCTTACTTCGTTTAATCTAGGTACCTCCCAGGCTACAATGTCTGTACAATAACTCAAACCAGAGCTTATCGTGTGTTTACCGGTACGATCTAAACTTCACTAAACAGGCCCTGACGGAGAAGATGGAGGGGGCAAAGGTCATGTGAGAGAAAGACCAGCAGGCCTTGCTGGAGATGATAAGGCTGAGCCAGGAGATGTTGTTGCTAAGAAACTGACAGAAACTATCATGTCCCTGAGTCTGTCTGCAGGAGAATGTGTGTTTACATTTAGCCTCCAATACCACTTTTACATGTTTGACATCCTCGTTCGTGTTCAGAATGTATACTATAGATAGATTTTGTATGCTGTTTATGTTCAGAATACACCTCTTTGGAGACAATAATATATAATAATATACTGAACAAAAATATAAATGCAGTTACAGTTGATATAAAGAAAATCAGTCAATTTAAGTAAGTTCATTAGGCCTTAATCTATGGATTTCACATGACTGGGCAGGGGCACAGCCATGTGTGGGCCTGGGAGGGCATAGGCCCACCCACTGGGGTGGGTCTGGAACCAACAGGACTCTGAAAAGCTTCTACCTCCAAGCCATAAGACTCAATGAACAAGCATTTTGCTACACCCACAATAACATCTGCTAAACATGTGTATGTGACCAATAAAGATTTGATTTGATAAATAACTACCCGGACTATCTGCATTGACCCTTTTTGCACTAACTTTGACTCATTACATAAACTGCTGTTACTGTTTATTATCTGTCACTTTATTTCTAGTTATATGTACACAAAAAGGCTTTATTACAGATAGAAATACTCCTCAGTTTCATCAGCTGTCTGGGTGGCTGGTCTTAGATGATCCCGCAGGTGAAGAACCCGGATGTGGAGGTCCTGGGCTGGCGTGGTTACACGTGGTCTGCGGTTGTGAGGCCAAATTATCAAAAATTACGTTGGAGGTGGCTTATGGTAGAGAAATTAACATTCAATTCTCTGGAAACAGCTCTGGCAGACATTCCTGCAGTCAGCATGCCAATTCCACACTCCCTCAAAACTTGACACATCTGTAGAATTGTGTTGTGTGACAAAACTGCACATTTTAGAGTGGCCTTTTAGGTGCACCTGTGTAATGATCATGCTGTTTAATCAGCTTCTTGATATGCCACACCTGTCAGGTGGATGGATTATCTTGGCAAAGGAGAAATGCTCACTAACAGGGATGTTAGAGAAATAAGATTTTTGTGCTTATGGAACATTTCTGGGATCTTTTATTTCAGCTCATGAAACATGGGACCCACACTTTACATGTTGTGGTTATATTTTTGTTCAGTACATATTGCCATTTAGCAGATGCTTTTATCCAAAGTGACTTACAGTCATGCTTGCATACATTTTACATATGGGACAAAACTTTTGGTCAAAACTATCCAATGCTAATACAACATTTCCATGTTGACTAAATTGCTCAGTTTGTCCGGGTGACCAGCTCTAGGGAGAGTCTTGGTGGTTCCAAACTTCTTCCATTTAAGAATGATGGAGGCCACTGTGTTCTTGGGGACCTTCAATGCTGCAGAATTTTTTGGGTACCCTTCCCTTGATCTGTGCCTCGACACAATCCTGTCTCGGCGCTCTACGAACAATTCCTTCGACCTCATGGCTTGGTTTTTGCTCTGATATTCCTTGTCAACTGAGGGACCTTATATAGACAGGTGTGTGCCTTTCTAAATCATGTCCAATTAATTAAATTTACCACAGGTGGACTCCAATCAAGTTGTAGAAACATCTCAAGGATGATCAATGGAAACAGGATGGACCTGACCTCAATTTCAAGTCTCATAACAAAGGGTTTGAATACTTATGTAAATAACGTATTTCTGTTTTTTATTTTGTATAAATTAGTAAACATTTCTAAAAACCTGTTTTCGCTTTGTCATTACAGGGTATTGTGTGTAGATTTCTGAGGATTTTATTTTCTTTAATCCAATTTAGAATAAGGCACATTCACAAAATGTGAAAAAAGTCAAGGGGTCTGAAAACACTGTACACTCACACACATATAATATGCACACCAACGCCACAAACACACACACTGGACACACACACACACTTTCACTCACCACATACACTGTTGCCTAGTGACTTTACCCCTACCTATATGTACAGTATATAGCTACCTCAATTACCTCGTACCCCTGCACATCGACTCAGTACTGGTACTCCCTGTATATAACCAGGTTATGTTCTACTCCTTATACTGTTTAGCAGATGTTATTGTGGGTGTAGCGAAATGCTTGTTCAAGGCTTGGAGGTATAAGCTTTTCAGAGTCCTGTTGGTTCCAGACTTGGTGCACCGGTACCGCTTGCTGTGCAGTAGCAGAGAGACTTGGGTGACTGGAGTCTTTGACAATTTTTAGGGTCTTCCTCTGACATCGCCTGGTATAGAGGTCCTGGATGGCAGGAAGCTCGGCCCAAGTGATATACTGGGTTGTATGCACTTTGGTAAATCTGACCACAACTCTATCCTCCTGATTCCTGCTTACAAGCAAAAATTAAAGCAGGAAGCACCAGTGACTCGGTCTATAAAAAAGTGGTCAGATGAAGCAGATGCTAAACTACAGGACTGTTTTGTTATCACAGACTGGAACATGTTCTGGGATTCTTCCGATGGCATTGAGGAGTACACCACATCAGTCACTGGCTTTATCAATAAGTGCATCGAGGACGTCATCCCCACAGTGACTGTACGTACATACCCCAACCAGAAGCCATGGATTACAGGCAACATTCGCACTGAGCTAAAGGGTAGAGCTGCCGCTTTCAAGGTGCGGGGCTCTAACCCGGAAGCTTACAAGAAATGCTGCTATGCCCTGCAACGAACCATCAAACAGGCAAAGCGTCAATACAGGGCTAAGATTGAATCATACAGGGCACGACAAAGCCTATTCCCCCTCAGGAAACTAAAAAGATTTGGCATGGGTCCAGAGATCCTCAAAAGGTTCTACAGCTGCAACATCGAGAGCATCCTGACTGGTTGCATCACTGCCTGGTACGGCAATTGCTCGGCCTCCGACCGCAAGGCACTACAGAGGGCAGTGCGTACGGCCCAGTACATCACTGGTGCTAAGCTCCCTGCCATCCAGGACCTCTACACCAGGCGGCGTCAGAGGAAGGCCCTAAAAATTGTCAAAGACCCCAGCCACCCCAGTCATAGACTGTTCTCTCTACTACCGCATGGCAAGCGCCAAGTCTATTAGGACCCTTACCGATCATGTGCCATGGTGAAACAACTTTGATGGGCTTCAACTCCGGCACCACATTCTTCACCCTCACACATTTCTGGCATGCTAGACAGGGTAATGACCTATAAGCACAAAGTAACATATTGAAACATTTTGTGCTCTCTGATATGACATTCATTGAACACATACTACTTTATGATATAATAGAATGTGATTGATAAACAAAAGGTTATTTCACTTACCCAGCTGTCCACCTCCTTGACAATTCCCCGTCAGAAGAAGGAAGCGTAGGTTGATTTTGGCAATCATGCGCTTCACTCCGAAATGGCCAGCATGCATCTCGGTCAGCACAACCTCTTTCTCCTCCTTAATAAAAATCACACTCCTGTGTGGCTGGCCATCCTTCCCCCGTAGGTACATATTGTATGATTACCTAACAAGTTGGAAGAGAAGAGTTATTGAAATACTAAAGTCTAAGTACATTTCCACTGCTGTCTTTCTCTCTCTGAATCTCTCTGTCCCTCTCTCAGTTTCATATTTTCTTTCTCACCCCCCCCCCCCCACACACTCTCAATTCAATTCACTAGCTTTATTGGCATGGGAAACACCTGATAACAATGCCAAAGCGAGTGAAGTAGATAATAAACAACAGTCAAATAAACAATATAAAATTAACAGTAAACATTACACTCACAGAAGTTCCAAAAGAATAAAGACATTTCAAATGTCATATTATGTATATATACAGTGTTGTAACAATGTCCAAATAGTGAAAGTACAAAAGGGAATAATAAATAAACATAATTATGGGTTGTATTTTGTTCTTGTTTGTTTGTTTGTTTGTTCTTGTTTGTTCTTCACTGGTTGCCCTTTTCTTGTGGCAACAGGTCACAAATCTTGCTGCTGTTATGGCACACTGTGGTATTTCACCCAGTAGATATTGGAGTTTGTGTAATCTGAGGGAAATATGTGTCTCTAATATGGTCATACATTTGGCAGGAGGTTGGGAAGTGCAGCTCAGTTTCCAGCTCATTTTGTGGGCAGTGTGCTGACAGAGAGAGACATAGCCTGTCTTCTCTTGAGAGCCAGGTCTGCCTACGGTGGCCTTTCTCAATAGCAAGGCTATGCTCACTGAGTCTGTACATAGTCAAAGCTTTCCTTAAGTTTGGGTCAGTCACAGTGGTCAGGTATTCTGCCACTGTGTACTCTATGTTAAGGGCCAAATAGCATTCTAGTTTGCTCTGTTTTTTTGTTCATTCTTTCCAATGTGTCAAGTAATTATCTTTTTGTTTTCTCATGATTTGGTTGGGTCTAATTGTGTTTCTGTCCTGGGGCTCTGTGGGGCCTCTCTCTCTCTCTCTGTCAGTCTAGCAAAGACACCTAGTTAAGGACATTTGGAATGACCATAATTGCTTACACCTATCCATTTGATGAGGTTTAACTTATAGCTAGATACCTCAATATGACAGATATATACCTATATCAATGGAGGCTGCTGAGGGGAGGACGGCTCATAATAAATGGCAGGAATGGAGTGAATGGAATGGTATCAACCACATACCACGTGTTTGATACCATCCCATATACTCCATTCCATTATGAGCCATCCTCCCCTCAGCAGCCTCCACTGAACTATATGAATAGCTAGCAACATGTAGATGACCAACTAGCTAGATGGGAAAATGTTGTTGAAAAATGGTTGTACATAGCTAAATCCGTCCAGTTATCTAATAGAAGTTCAACTGCTTAACGTTACCCTGAATTGTGAATTTCTCTGAATGTTGCGCCTCTTGTCGAGATCAGTGGTGCCTTCAGTACTTCGCCTGGTTGGAAAAAGAAAAGAAAATCTTCTCGGGGGATACCATTGAAGTGCAAGCTACATAGAAAGATTAAGCTACAATAACAGTTACAGTAGCTAACTTAGCTAGCTAACGTTAGCTAAATAAAAATGTCTGGCTAGCTAGCTGGCTAGCTGACTAGGCAGGCAGAGGTATAACGTTATAAGTACATTAGCTAGTGTCGTGGAATTATTCAGTCAATAATATCTCTCAAATACCGGAGCCTGTGAGTTCAAATAGACTTTTATTACAATATAATAAAAGCCGAGCTGGTTCATGAAAACAACTAACTTTCCAGTCTTGGCACACACTTCTTATGCATTTCTCCTCCTTACGTCACACACATAGTAACTCCTCTTAATGACTCATCCCCTCTGGCATTTAGCCACCGTTATCTTTTTGCCTTGCACTCATTTTAGTTTGGTTTCACATTAGGGCATGGAACCTTTAGAGCCACACCAATAGTTAAAAAATACAGACATGTTCTCACCTAAGACAGGTGCATTCATGTAGGACCATAGCAACAGTCAATATTAGGCCATACCACTGTTACAGAAATAACCAGACATGTCCACTCCCCAGACAGGTGCATGTCTAATGGTGTCTAATGACCCAGCGCATATATAGAGTGCACTAGTCTTGCTGGCACGTCTGAAATAAATAATTGCCACACATGTTCTGGAAAATTCTCAATACTAGCAATGTCAATCTAAAAAACAGGTTACATTATTTGTTAATATTTAACAATAGTTTATTATATAAAGACACATACAGTTGAAGTCGGAAGTTTACATACACCTTAGCCAAATACATTTAAACTCTGTTTTTCACAATTCCTGACATTTAATCACAGTAAAAATTCCCTGTCTTAGGTCAGTTAGGATCACCACTTTATTTTAAGAATGTGAAATGTCAGAATAATAGTAGAGAGGATGATTTATTTTAGCTTTTATTTCTTTCATCACATTCCCAGTGGGTCAGAAGTTTACATACACTCAATTATTATTTGGTAGCATTGCCTTTCAAATTGTTTAACTTGGGTCCAACGTTTCAGATAGCCTTCCACAAGCTTCACACAATAAGTTGGGTGAATTTTGGCCCATTCCTCCTGACAGAGCTGGTGTAACTGAATCAGGTTTGTAGGCCTCCTTGCTCACACACGCTTTCTCAGTTCTGTCGACAAATGTTGTATAAGATTGAGGTCAGGGCTTTGTGATGGCCACTCCAATACCTTGACTTTGTTGTTCTTAAGCCATTTTGCCACAACTTTGGAAGTATCCTTGGGGTCATTGTCCATTTGGAAGACCCATTTGCGAACAAGCTTTAACTTCCTGACTGATGTCTTGAGATTTTGCTTCAATATATCCACATAATTTTCCTCTGTCATAATGCCATCTATTTTGTGAAGTGCACCAGTCCCTCCTGCAGGAAAGCACCCCCACAACATGATGCTGCCAGCCCCGTGCTTCACGGTTGGGATGGTGTTCTTCGGCTTACAAACCTTCCCCTTTTTCCTCCAAACATAACGATGGTCATTATGGCCAAAAGGTTCTATTTTTGTTTCATCAGACCAGAGGACATTTCTCCAAAAAGTACGATCTTTGTCCCCATGTGCAGTTGCAAACCGTTGTCTGGCTTTTTTATGGCGGTTTTGGAGCAGTGGCTTCTTCCTTGCTGAGCGGCCTTTCAGGTTATGTCGATATAGGACTCGTTTTACTGTAGATATAGATACTTTTGTACCCGTTGCCTCCAGCATCTTCACAAGGTCCTTTGCTGTTGTTCTGGGATTGATTTGCACTTTTCGCACCAAAGTACGTTCATCTCTAGGAGACAGAACACGTCTCCTTCCTGAGCGGTATGACGGCTGCGTGGTCCCATGGTGTTAATACTTGCGTACTATTGTTTGTACAGATGAATGTGGTACATTCAGGCGTTTGGAAATTGCTCCCAAGGATGAACCAGACTTTTGGAGGTCTACAACTGTAGACTTCTTTTGATTTTCCCATGATGTCAAGCAAAGAGGCACTGAGGTTGAAGGTAGGCCTTGAAATAAATCCACAGGTACACCTCCAATTGACTCAAAGGATGTCAATTAGCCTATCAGAAGCTTCAAAAGCCATGACATCATTTTCCAACAATTGTTGGAAAAATTACTTGTGTCATGCACAAAGTAAATGTCCTAAGCGACTTGCCAAAACTATAGTTTGTTAACAATAAATTTGTGGAGTGGTTGAAAAACAAGTTTTAATGACTCCAACCTAAGTGTATGTAAACTTCCGACTTCAACTGTACGTGGTAAAGAAAGAGTCTTCTCTTTCCATTTTTTTCGGTCCTCTGAAGCAGCAGATAGTCCGCAGGTTGTCACCGTCAAAAACACCGTCCTTGGAGACCAATTCTGAAGTAATCATTTTGCGCGGACTCAGAAAGCGCTTTGAGGTGAAATAGAACTAGAACTGCCCGCGTCCTCCTTTCTTCCTTCGCGAACGCTACAAGGTAAAATAGAGCCAAGCAACCAACATAGCAACGGACGCTTTGGTTCATTACGTAATCTGGTCAGAATGTTTTAAGTTCTAGCAACAGCCCTAGCAACAGAAGCTAGAACTCATCGAATCCCATTGGGACGCAGAGGGGAACACTATTTGGCCGGGGCACACTATTTGGCATGACAGGCCCATGCCAAATCTTTTCAGCCTCCTGAGGGGGAAGAGGTGTTGTCGTGCCATCTTCACGACTGTGTTGGTGTGTGTGGACCATGATAGATCCTCAGTGATGTAGACCCCGGAGAACTTGACGCTCTCAACCCACTCCACTACAGCTCCGTTGATGTGAATGGGGTCGTGCTTAGTCCTCCGTTTCCTGTAGTCCACGATCAGCTCCTTTGTCGTGCTGAAGTTGAGGGAGAGGTTGTTGTTCTGGCACCACACTGCCAGGTCTCTGACCTCCTCCCTATAGGGTGTCTCATCGTCATCGGTGATCAGGCCTACCACCATCGTGTCGTCTGAAAACTTAATTATGGTGCTGGAGTCGTGCGCGGCTACGCAGTCGTCAGGGAACAGGGAGTACAGGAGGGGCCATCGTGTTGAGGGTCAGCGTGGCGGATGCCTACCCTCACCACCTGGGGGCGGCCCGTCAGGAAGTTCACGATCCAGTTGCGGAGGGTGGTGTTCAGTCCCAGGGTCCTTAGCTTAGTGATGAGCTTGAAAGGCACTATGGTGGTGAACACTGAGCTGTAATCAATGAACAGCATTCTCACATAAGTGTTCCTCTTGTCCAGGGGGGGAAATTCAGTATGGAATGCAATAGAGATTGCTTCATCTGTGGATCTGTTGGGGCGGTATGTGAACTGGAGTGGGTCCAGGGTGTCTGGGATAATGGTGTTGATGTGAGCCATGACCAGCCTTTCAAAGCACTTCATGGCTATAGATGTGAGTGCTACGGGTCTGTAGTCATTTAGGCAGGTTACCTATGGTGGTCTGCTTAAAACATGTTGGTATTACAGACTTGGACAGGGAGAGTGTTCTTGGGCACAGGGACTATGGTGGTCTGCTTGAAACATGTAGGTATTACAGACTGGGTCAGGGAGAGGTTGAAAATGTCAATGAAGACACTTGCCTGCTGGTCTGCGTATGCTCTGATTACGCATCTTGATAATCCGTCTGGCCTTGTGAATGTTAACTTGTTTAAACTTAATCACATCGGCTAAGGAGAGCCAGATCACACAGTTGTCTGGAACAGCTGGTGCTCTTATGCATGGTTCAGTGTTGCTTGCCTTGAAGTGAGCATAGAAGGCAATTAGCTTGGCTGATAGGCTCAGCGTCATTGGGCAGCTTGCGGCTGGGTTTCTCTTTGTTATTCATGATAGTTTGCAAGCCCTGCCACATCCGACGATCATCAGAGCCGGTTTAGTAGGTTTTGATCTTAGTACGGTATTGACGCTTTGCCTGTTTGATTGCGTAGTGGGATTTCTTATAAGTGTCCGGATTAGTGTCCCGCTCCTTGAAAGGGGCTGATCTAGCCTTTAGCTCAGTGCGGATGTTGCCTGTAATCCATGGCTTCTGGTTCGGATATGTACATATGGTCACTGTGGGGACGACTTCGTCAATGCATTTATTAATGAAGCCGGTAACTGATGGTGGTAAACTCCTCAATGACATTGGATGAATCCCGGTACCTATTTCAGTCTGCGCTGGCGAAACAGTCCTGTAGTTTAGCATCCGCTTCATCAGACCACTTCCGTATTGAGTGCGTCACTGGTACTTCCTGTTATAATTTCTGCTTGTAAGCAAGAATAACGAGTATGGAGTTGTGGTCAGATTTGCAAAATGGAAGGCGAGGGAGAGCTTTGTATGTGTGTCTGTGTGTGGAGTAAAAGTGATCTATAGTTTTTTTCGCCTCTAGTTACATTGCTGGTCGAAATGAGGTAAAACGAATGTCAGTTTTACTGCATTAAAATCAGCGGCCACTAGTTGCATCGCCTTTGGATGAGCATTTTCTTGTTTGCTTTTGGCCCTATACTGCTCGTTGAATGCGGTCTTAGTGCCAGTATCGGGTTTGTGGTTGTATATAGCTGCGAAAAATATATGAAAACTCTCTTGCTAAATAGCATGGTCTACAGTGAGCAGAACGTAGAGAATTCCTTAATATTAGAGATAGCGCACCAGATGTTGTTAACAAAGAACACACACCTCCCTTGAGCTTACCCGGTGCTGCTGTTCTGTCCTGCCAATGCATCGAAAAAAACAGCTTTATATATATTTTCCATGTCCTTATTCAGCCGCGACTCCGATATTACAGTTCTTAAGGTCCCGTTGATAGGATAGTCTCGAACGGAGCTTGTCCTGTTTGTTCTCCAGTGACTGTACGTTCGCCAATAGAACAGAGGGTAGAGGCAGTTTATGTACTCGCCAATGTAGTTTTGTCAGGGTGCCCGCACGTCGGCCACTCTTACGCCACCTTTTTCTTTTCTGAGTCCGCGGTGAGCAGTTTGTCCTGAGCCTCTGACTCTTTCTAGTGGTAATCTTCATCCTAATCGAGGTTAGTGATCGCTGTTTTGATGTCCAAAAACTATTTTTGGTCATAGGAAATTATGGCGGAAACATAACGTACAAAAAAAACACACAAAATGGAAGAATTGGTCAGGAGCCTGTAAAACACCTGCTATCCAATGCAGCACCATTACTGCAGTCACTGATTGTGGGTCTTTCTTTTCCCTGTACTTATTCACTTGTGACAGAACAGAACATGTTACAGTAAAGGACTTTTTACTGTGTGTTGTGTTTTTGGTTTATATTTGTGTATGATTTTTTTGCCTAAATATGTAATTTCGTCAACTTGGAAATGAGTGAAATTACGTTGCTCCTGAGTTCAGTATAATGTACTACATATCCCATGAATCAAATAGCGCGAAACTCGGAAATAGAAATAGAGAACGGAAGAGATGGAAATCCCATTGGGCAAGAATAGAGAAACGTATCGACCAATCGGGTTGACGTTGTCATGCTGCGTCACGCGGTTGCTAAACTAATCGTCATGCAATCCCTTCTCGAAGTCGGAGTGTGATGCCGCGTTTAAAATTCACGAGGAACTTGGAAATCTCCGACTTCAGTGCGTTCATGACAACTGGGAACTCGAGAAAAAACGATCTCCGAATGTAAAAAATCGTTTTGAACGGTCATCCAACTCGGAACTCTAAGTCGTGAAGTCGGGCCTCTTTCTAAAGCTCAGACTTTCCGATTTGAATATCACTGACCTCATGATTTAACCTCGTTTTGTCCGTGTTCCCAGTTGTCTTGAAAGCACCATATATCGAGAAACCTGCCTATTTTCCTCGAAAGTAGGTAACGTCACGATTCCAAAGCTATACAATGTTACAGAGAACCAATTAATTATCTCACATCTCGGAAAATATTTGTAATGTTATACTTGTTCACGAAATTGATGCTAATGTTGGGTTTTGGAGCTAGCGCCCAATTGACCCCCATTCACTCCTTGGAGGACAGCTCTCCTTATCCCAGAATAGCTCAGAATTCACTGCGATCCCATTGACGACGCATGGACAATATACACAAGTCCAGTGGAGTTTCCCATCTCCTCAAAAGTATCTCTGTTTGGTTTGGGCGGGTCGTCACTAGTTACCACAGCCACAAAGTAACAAACCCCACCTATTTCTACAATTTATATTCTTAAAATCATATTTGAAACCTAACCTTAACCAGACTGCTAACCTTAAGCCTAAACTTAAATTAAGAAAAGAAAGCACATTTTCGTTTTCATGAATTTTTACGATATAGCCAGTTGACGATAGCCAATTTTGACTTTGTGGATATGGTAACTAGTGCTAACCCAGAAGGAGTTGCAACATTTGAAGTATCAAGAAGAAACTATTCAACCTAGCTAACTTGCTGTTTCTATGTGTACGTATGAATCTTTATGAATATCAGTATTTGGAACCTAACTACTATACTACTTTAGCAAGTTAGCTACCTAACGGTTAGCCAGCACAGAGTAACCGATGCAATTCAAAACACGCTGTAGAATTATCGGTAGCTTTCTAGCTAGCTAGCTAGCTAGCTACCGTTGTTATACCAGAAAGCACGCCGTACATCCCATATGCGGATGTAAAGTGAATACGAAAATCTATCAAAACTAGTCAACTGTCTCTAATCTCATATGTTCATGTTTTATTTTTAAATATCTGATGAGACCGATCTCTAGTAGTGTTGTCAGCTAGCTAACGGCTAACTAGCTAACGTTATTTATTTGAAATTTTGCATGATGAAATCTTTTGAGATGCACGATCTCGTTTTCAAGATGCAAATGGAAGGTGTTAATCCTTTGAATGGCCACAGTTTGGTCTAGTAACGCAACTTTCAAATTCACAAGCTGTCAGTGTTTAGCTAGCTGGCCAGATGTTTGCTAAGATGTTTCCTAGGTGCTAATTACTAGCCTACACATTTAATGTTTACAACCCTCTCGGGAAATTGACATGGCTGTTATTTGATCAACACAAAGAATAAACCTGTTATCTTCATGCATGGTTCCACCACAGCTCAAGATGACAAGCATTTCTCTCCTGAGGAGTTGAAGCGCTGGAGCTCGCCTGGCCTTGAACATGAATTCACCAGAGGACAGTTCTTCCTTTTCCACTCAGAAGACCTCAAATTGGACCGACCACCAAACATCCACTCCACAGCCAGGACTTAGTCCTGCTAGCCCAGTTCAAACACCTGTTTCAACCAACCCTGCTAGCCTGTCTCAATCACTAATTCCACCCCAGAAACAGAGGACCACAGAGAAAGGAACCTCTGATGCATCACAGCCACACAGTGAACGGCGCAAGAGGGGGAGGCCACCCAAAGACAAGAAACCTCATACTGTCCCAGAACATCAGATCCAGTCCACTTCAGATTCAGACCCATGTTCACAGCCAGAGGAACAGCATAACGAAGGGTCCCATCTCTGTAGTCCATCTGTAGAACAAGGAGATACAACCAGCCATAATGTTCTAATTGCTGGAGATCACACATATTCACTGATTAGAGAGCTAGAGTCTGAACCATTTGTTTCACCCCAGAAACAGAGGACCACAGAGAAAGGAACCTCTGATGCATCACAGCCACACGGTGAACGGCGCAAGAGGGGGAGGCCACCCAAAGACAAGACACCTCATACTGTCCCAGGACATCAGATCCATCAGGCCCTAACAGATACACACCCATGTTCACAGCCAGAGGACCAAACAGAGGCTGAGACACAGTCCTTGACACCCAACTCACCTGCGCCTGGCCTTGAGGACAGGTGTCCGGCACCGGTGACAAAGAGGAAGTATACAAAAAAATCGGAGACCCCTAAGGTAGACCAGTCGCAGGAGACTGACCAGTCGCAGGAGACTGACCAGCCGCAGGAGACTGACCAGCCGCAGGAGATCCAGTCCCCTTCAGATTCAGACCCATGTTCACAGCGAGAGGAACAAACGAATGCTGTCACAGTGACACATCCCCTCTCATCCAACCCACCTGTGCCTGAGGACAGGTGTCAGCCACCTGATGCCCAAACAGAGGTTGAGACACAGCCCCTGTCACCCAGCCCACCCGTGGGCACCTCTGAACTACCATCCCCCACCAAGGATTTCCAGAGGGTACAGCGTAACGAAGGGTCCCATCTCTGTAGTCCATCTGTAGAACAAGGAGATACAACCAGCCATAATGTCCTAATTGCTGGAGATCACACAGACTCACTGACCAGAGAGCTAGAGGCTGAACTATTTGTTTCACCCCAGAAACAGAGGACCACAGAGAAAGGAACTTCTGATGCGTCACAGCCACACGGTGAACGGCGCAAGAGGGGGAGGCCACCCAAAGACAAGACACCTCATACTGTCCCAGGACATCAGATCCATCAGGCCCTAACAGATACACACCCATGTTCACAGCCAGAGGACCAAACAGAGGCTGAGACACAGTCCTTGACACCCAACTCACCTGCGCCTGGCCTTGAGGACAGGTGTCCGGCACCGGTGACAAAGAGGAAGTATACAAAAGAATCGGAGACCCCTAAGGTAGACCAGCCGCAGGAGACTGACCAGCCGCAGGAGACTGACCAGCCGCAGGAGACTGACCAGCCGCAGGAGACTGTAAGAAATTGGAAGAAGACATCTAAGGTAGTCCAGTCACAGGAGACTGACCAGTCACAGGAGACTGACCAGTCACAGGAGACTGACCAGTCACAGGAGACTGACCAGTCACAGGAGATTAACCATTCGCAGGAGATTAACCATTCGCAGGAGATTAACCATTCGCAGGAGACTGACCAGTCACAGGAGACTGACCATTTGCAGGAGACTGACCAGTCACAGGAGATCCAGTCCCCTTCAGATTCAGACCCATGTTCACAGCGAGAGGAACAAACGAATGCTGTCACAGTGACACATCCCCTGTCACCCAACCCACCTGTGCCTGAGGACAGGTGTCAGTCACCGATGAGGAAGTATACAAAAAAATCGGAGACCCCTAAGGTAGACCAGCCGCAGGAGACTGACCAGCTGCAGGAGACTGACCAGCCGCAGGAGACTGACCAGCCGCAGGAGACTGACCAGCCGCAGGAGACTGACCAGCCGCAGGAGATCCAGTCCCCTTCAGATTCAGACCCATGTTCACAGCGAGAGGAACAAACGAATGCTGTCACAGTGACACATCCCCTCTCATCCAACCCACCTGTGCCTGAGGACAGGTGTCAGCCACCTGATGCCCAAACAGAGGTTGAGACACAGCCCCTGTCACCCAACCCACCCGTGGGCACCTCTGAACTACCATCCCCCACCATGGATTTCCAGAGGGTACAGCGTAACGAAGGGTCCCATCTCTGTAGTCCATCTGTAGAACAAGGAGATACAACCAGCCATAATGTCCTAATTGCTGGAGATCACACAGACTCACTGACCAGAGAGCTAGAGGCTGAACTATTTGTTTCACCCCAGAAACAGAGGACCACAGAGAAAGGAACCTCTGATGCGTCACACCCACACGGTGAACGGCGCAAGAGGGGGAGGCCACCCAAAGACAAGACACCTCATACTGTCCCAGAACATCAGATCCATCAGGCCCTAACAGATACACACCCATGTTCACAGCCAGAGGACCAAACAGAGGCTGAGACACAGTCCTTGACACCCAACTCACCTGCGCCTGGCCTTGAGGACAGGTGTCCGGCACCGGTGACAAAGAGGAAGTATACAAAAAAATCGGAGACCCATAAGGTAGACCAGCCGCAGGAGACTGACCAGCCGCAGGAGACTGTAAGAAATTGGAAGAAGACATCTAAGGTAGTCCAGTCACAGGAGACTGACCAGTCACAGGAGATTAACCATTCGCAGGAGACTGACCAGTCACAGGAGACTAACCATTTGCAGGAGACTGATCAGTCACAGGAGACTAACCATTCGCAGGAGACTGACCAGTCACAGGAGATTAACCATTCGCAGGAGACTGACCAGTCACAGGAGATTAACCATTCGCAGGAGACTGACCAGTCACAGGAGACTGACCATTTGCAGAAGACTGACCAGTCACAGGAGATCCAGTCCCCTTCAGATTCAGACCCATGTTCACAGCGAGAGGAACAAACGAATGCTGTCACAGTGACACACCCCCTGTCACCCAACCCACCTGTGCCTGAGGACAGGTGTCAGTCACCGATGAGGAAGTATACAAAAAAATCGGAGACCCCTAAGGTAGACCAGCCGCAGGAGACTGACCAGCTGCAGGAGACTGACCAGCTGCAGGAGACTGACCAGCCGCAGGAGACTGACCAGCCGCAGGAGATCCAGTCCCCTTCAGATTCAGACCCATGTTCACAGCGAGAGGAACAAACGAATGCTGTCACAGTGACACATCCCCTCTCATCCAACCCACCTGTGCCTGAGGACAGGTGTCAGCCACCTGATGCCCAAACAGAGGTTGAGACACAGCCCCTGTCACCCAGCCCACCCGTGGGCACCTCTGAACTACCATCCCCCACCAAGGATTTCCAGAGGGTACAGCGTAACGAAGGGTCCCATCTCTGTAGTCCATCTGTAGAACAAGGAGATACAACCAGCCATAATGTCCTAATTGCTGGAGATCACACAGACTCACTGACCAGAGAGCTAGAGGCTGAACTATTTGTTTCACCCCAGAAACAGAGGACCACAGAGAAAGGAACCTCTGATGCGTCACAGCCACACGGTGAACGGCGCAAGAGGGGGAGGCCACCCAAAGACAAGACACCTCATACTGTCCCAGAACATCAGATCCATCAGGCCCTAACAGATACACGCCCATGTTCACAGCCAGAGGACCAAACAGAGGCTGAGACACAGTCCTTGACACCCAACTCACCTGCGCCTGGCCTTGAGGACAGGTGTCCGGCACCGGTGACAAAGAGGAAGTATACAAAAGAATCGGAGACCCCTAAGGTAGACCAGCCGCAGGAGACTGACCAGCCGCAGGAGACTGACCAGCCGCAGGAGACTGTAAGAAATTGGAAGAAGACATCTAAGGTAGTCCAGTCACAGGAGACTGACCAGTCACAGGAGATTAACCATTCGCAGGAGACTGACCAGTCACAGGAGACTAACCATTCGCAGGAGACTGACCAGTCACAGGAGACTAACCATTCGCAGGAGACTGACCAGTCACAGGAGATTAACCATTCGCAGGAGACTGACCAGTCGCAGGAGATTAACCATTCGCAGGAGACTGACCAGTCACAGGAGACTGACCATTTGCAGGAGACTGACCAGTCACAGGAGATCCAGTCCCCTTCAGATTCAGACCCATGTTCACAGCGAGAGGAACAAACGAATGCTGTCACAGTGACACATCCCCTGTCATCCAACCCACCTGTGCCTGAGGACAGGTGTCAGCCACCTGATGCCCAAACAGAGGTTGAGACACAGCCCCTGTCACCCAACCCACCCGTGGGCACCTCTGAACTACCATCCCCCACCAAGGATTTCCAGAGGGTACAGCGTAACGAAGGGTCCCATCTCTGTAGTCCATCTGTAGAACAAGGAGATACAACCAGCCATAATGTCCTAATTGCTGGAGATCACACAGACTCACTGACCAGAGAGCTAGAGGCTGAACTATTTGTTTCACCCCAGAAACAGAGGACCACAGAGAAAGGAACTTCTGATGCGTCACACCCACACGGTGAACGGCGCAAGAGGGGGAGGCCACCCAAAGACAAGACACCTCATACTGTCCCAGAACATCAGATCCATCAGGCCCTAACAGATACACGCCCATGTTCACAGCCAGAGGACCAAACAGAGGCTGAGACGCAGTCCTTGACACCCAACTCACCTGCGCCTGGCCTTGAGGACAGGTGTCCGGCACCGGTGACAAAGAGGAAGTATACAAAAAAATCGGAGACCCCTAAGGTAGACCAGTCGCAGGAGACTGACCAGTCACAAGAGAGTGAGAATTTGAGCAAGAGGAAGCATGCATCTAAAACGTCACAGACCTCCAAGGTAGCTCAATCACAGGACACTGTCCAGTCGCAGAAGACTGTCCAGTCGCAAGAGACTGTGAGGAAGTGGAAACATACTAGAAAGTCACATAGCCATAAAGTAGACCAGTCACAGGAAACTGTGGGAAATAGGGAAAAGACATCTGAAATATCGCTGAAACGTAAGCTACAGTCACAAGTGGAGACTGTAAAAAAGAAAAAATATACTAAGAAGTCAAAGAGCCATAATGTAGTCTTTGCCAACCCCATCTCACTCCCTGTGTTATCTGCAGACCTCTCCCCCAGCGTTTCCTCTTCCACACACAACCCTCCTGCTGTCCCAAAGAGAAAACATAGAAAAAAAACACAGAGCCACAGGGTAGACTCTGAGATCCTTTCTTCATTCCCTGTTCTATCTGCAGAACTCTCTTCTGGCCTAAAGAGGAGCCTCTCTCCTACTCTCAGCCCTCCTGCCGTCTCTTTCTCGACAAACACACCTAAGAGAGTCAGAACGACAAACACACCTAAGAGAGTCAGAACGACAAACACACCTAAGAGAGTCAGAACGACAAACACAAACACACCTAAGAGAGTCAGAACGACAAACACAAACACACCTAAGAGAGTCAGAGGCAGAACTAAGGTGGTCCAGCAGCAGATGTGTCTTAGCTCCACCCCAGGCCCCAGATCCTCCATAGGAACAGTCAACCCCTTCTCTGTCTCTCTGTCTCCCCTGGTCCCCAGCTCTAAGCCAGACAGCCCTCAGAACGCCTCACCTATCACCTGGAAGCTGTTAGAACATCTAGACAAGGTACTGTATCTTTATCAACACTGAGTCGAAACAGACGTGACGTTATGCACTGAGAGACAATTTGCCTTGACAATGGAGAATCTCCATTGAAAAGGAGTTTTAGTCCAGGCTTATTCTCTGTAGAGTAGTAAATGCTTAAACTATTCAATATTCAGTAACTTTCTCTCTTTCAGAATCCAGAGCCAGACGGAGCTGTACCCAGCAGTAAACCTTGGGGTAAACCCAGAGGTCGACCAAGGAAGGACCCGGCTGGAGTGAAGAAGGCAGCTGTAGTGAAGGGAGTGAAGAAGGCGGCTGGAGTGAAGGGAGTGAAGAAGCCGGCTGGAGTGAAGAAGGTGGCTGTAGTGAAGGGAGTGAAGAAGGCGGCTGTAGTGAAGGGAGTGAAGAAGGCGGCTGTAGTGAAGGGAGTGAAGAAGGCGGCTGTAGTGAAGGGAGTGAAGAAGGCGGCTGTAGTGAAGGGAGTGAAGAAGCCGGCTGTAGTGAAGGGAGTGAAGAAGCCGGCTGTAGTGAAGGGAGTGAAGAAGCCGGCTGGAGTGAAGGGAGTGAAGAAGCCGGCTGGAGTGAAGGGAGTGAAGAAGCCGGCTGGAGTGAAGGGAGTGAAGAAGCCGGCTGGAGTGAAGGGAGTGAAGAAGCCGGCAGTAGTGAAGGGAGTGAAGAAGCCGGCTGTAGTGAAGGGAGTGAAGAAGCCGGCTGTAGTGAAGGGAGTGAAGAAGCCGGCTGTAGTGAAGGGAGTGAAGAAGCCGGCTGTAGTGAAGGGAGTGAAGAAGCCGGCTGTAGTGAAGGGAGTGAAGAAGCCGGCTGTAGTGAAGGGAGTGAAGAAGCCGGCTGTAGTGAAGGGAGTGAAGAAGCCGGCTGTAGTGAAGGGAGTGAAGAAGCCGGCTGTAGTGAAGGGAGTGAAGAAGCCGGCTGGAGTGGAGGGAGTGAAGAAGCCGGCTGTAGTGAAGGGAGTGAAAGACCCGGCTGTAGGGAAGAGAGTGAAGGACCCGGCTGTAGGGAAGAGAGTGAAGGACCCGGCTGTAGGGAAGAGAGTGAAGGACCCGGCTGTAGGGAAGAGAGTGAAGGACCCGGCTGTAGGGAAGAGAGTGAAGGACCCGGCTGTAGGGAAGAGAGTGAAGGACCCGGCTGTAGGGAAGAGAGTGAAGACTCAGTATGGTAAGAAGGTGAAGACTGCAGCAGAGGGAGGTTCCCAGGCCTGCAGCTCAGAGGGGCCTCCAGCCAAGCACAGATGTAGAAGCAGGAAGGGTCTTACAGCAGAGGGAGGTTCCCAGACCTGCAGCTCAGAGGGGCCTCCAGCCAAGCACAGACGTAGAAGCAGGAAGGGTCTTACAGCAGAGGGAGTGGAGAGAGTCGGGCTGCAGAGCGACGACAGCACCAGCTCTCAGCCAATCCAATGCTCCAGACCACGGTTTGAGCTACTGGAGTTGGACTCACCGGACGAAGACACAGGAGATGCCTCCCTGTCCTCAAACCTGTCCATCGAACTGAGCCTACAGGAAGACCACTTGTCATCACTTCCTCTTGAAGAGGAGGAAGAGCAGGAGGATGAGGAAGATCTGCCCAGTTTCTTAAATAACACAAGTGAGTTAGTGTGGATGGTTGATAAACTCCCTCCCTGACATGACGCCTGCAAAAATTGTACATTGTTTTTAAGTACACTGAACAAAAATATAAACGCAACATGCAAGAATTTAAAAGATTTTACAGTTCATATAAGGAAATAAGTCAATTGAAATAAAGGAATTAGGTCCTAATCTATGGATTTCACATGACTGGGAATACAGATATGCATCTGTTGGGAACAGATACCTTAAAACAAAAGGTAAGAGGACGTGGATCAGAAAACCAGTCAGTATCTGGTGTGACCACCATTTGCCTCATGCAGCGCGACACATCACCTTCACATAATTGATCAGGCTGTTGATTATGGAATGTTGTCTCACTCCTCTTCAATGGCTGTGCAAAGTTGCTGGAAATTGTCAGGAACTGGAACACGCTGTTGTACACGCCGATCCAGAGCATCCCAAACATGCTCAACGGGTGACAGTCTGAGTATGCAGGCCATGGAAGAACTGGGACATTTTCAGCTTGCAGGAAATGTGAAAAGATGACATGGGGCCGTGCATTGTCATGCTGAAACATGACGTGATGGCGGTGGATGAATGGCTCAACAATGGCCTCGGGATCTCTTCACGGTATCTCTGTGCATTCAAATTGCCATCGATAAAATGCAATTGTTTTCGTTGTCCGTAGCTTATGCCTGCCCATACCATAACCCCACCGCCACCATGGGGCACTTTGTTCACAACGTTGACATCAGCAAACTGCTCGCCCACATTTGAAACTGGGATTCATCCATGAAGAGCACACTTCTCCAGCGTGCCAGTGGCCATCGAAGGTGGGCATTTGCCCACTGAAGTCGGTTACGACGCCGAACTGCAGTCAGGTCAAGGCCCTGGTGAGAACGACAAGCATGTAGAATAGCTTCCCTGAAACCTTTTCTGACAGTTTGTGCAGAAATTTGTTGGTTGCGTAAACCCACAGTTTCATCAGCTGTCAAAGTGGCTGGTCTCAGATGATCCAACAGGTGAAAAAGCCAGATGTGGAGGACCTGGGCTGGTGTGGTTACACATGGTCTGCGGTTGTGAGACCGGTTGGAAGTACTGCCAAATTCTCTAAAACAAATTTAGAGGTGGCTTATGGTAGAGAAATTAACATTGCATTCTCTGGCAACAGCTCTGGTGGACATTCCTGTAGTCAGTATACCAATTGCACGCTCCTTCAAAACTTGAGACATCTGTGGCATTGTATTGTGACAATTGCACATTTTAGTGGCCTTTTTATTGTCCCCAGCACAAGGTGCACCTGTGTAATGATCATGCTATTAAATCTTGATATACCACACCAGTCAGGTGGATGGATTATCTTGGTAAAGGAGAAATGCTCACTAACAGGGATGTAAACAAATTTGTGCACAAAATTGGAGAGAAATAAGCTTTTTGTGTGCTTATGGAACATTTCTGGGATCTTTTATTTCAGCTCATGAAACATGGGACTCACACTTTACATGTTGCGTTTATATTTTTGTTCAGTATATAAATAATTATTTGTCTCTTTCAGAGCCGCTGTCCATAACAGAGGGAATATGTGTTTGGTGCAAATTTAGAAACTATCCTTTCTGGCCGGCAATGGTGAGTGTGGATCTGTGCTCCCAACAACATGAAACGATGAGATGTGGTGGGGACATGTTAGAGCTGACAACAACTCTTCTCCTCAGGTGAAAAGCGTGAACCGGAAGATGAAGAAAGCCAGCATTGTGTTTATTGACAACCTGCTGTTTGACAAGAAGAGGATACGAAAAGGGTAGGAACCCCAAAACTCTGTTTAACCAATTTCCACTGTCATTCTTTAGTAATGAACCTTTGTTCCGATATTAACCATGTTTTTTCCGTTTCTTTTCCAGCTTCTCTGTGGCCCTAAAAACATTGAAGCCTTTTGACTGTGAAGAGGCTGATCAGCTTGTGGTAAGGTTTTTAAACTCTTTTATGAATACTGTCTCCATACAACTAATATATAGTATAGATACAGCTGTTTTTGTATATGTATTCCTGGTGACTGGTGTGTTGTTTGCTGTCGTCTGTAGTGTAAAGCCAGAGAGAGTTATGATGCTGCCATCAAATGGTGCCTGGAGCTGATCGCCGACTATAGAATCCGTATCGGTAACCAATTCTACTACGCTTCTCTTAGAATGAGCACTGTGCGCCTGTTGTCCGGACCCTGATGAAGTTCATTATGTGTGTTGTGTTTTCCTTGATGTTTTGTATTGTCTTTGCAGGATGTGGCTTCACCGGCTCCTTCATTGAATACTTTTCTGATGACATAAGTAAGTTCATGTCTATTAGATGTTGGCACTTTGCTATTCAATGTTTAACTTCAGTCCAATGCTGCCTGTTCTTAATTTAAGATGGTCATTATAGTACAACAGAATCTATTCTCTAACTGACCTGACTAAATATAATATGTGTGAAATTCTTGATAATGTATGTGATATCAACAGAGAAGTATGTTTTCAGGGTGATTTTAAATATTGACTGGCTATCATCAAGCTCAGGAAAAAAAACTTCAAACTGTAACCAGTGCCTGCAACCTGGATCAGGTTCTCAGTCAATCTACCAGGGTAGTTACAAACAGCACAGAAATTAAATCATCAACATGTATTGATCACATCTTTACTAATGCTGCAGCAATTTGCTTTAAAGCAGTATCCAAATCCATAGGATGTAGTGATCACAATATAATAGCCATATCTAGGAAAACCAAAGTTCCAAAGGCTGGGCCTAATATAGTGTATAAGAGGTCATACAATAAGTTTTGTAGTGATTCATATGTTGACGATGTAAAGAATATTTGCTGGTCTGTGGAGGGTAATGAGGAGCAACCAGATGCTGCACTTGACGCATTTATGAAACGACTTATTCCAGTTACTATTTAGCACACATCCATTAAGAAAATGACTGTAAAAACTGTTAAATCCCCTTGGATTGATGAGGAATTGAAAAATGTATGGTTGAGAGGGATGAGGCAAAAGGGTATGTCAGTTAAGTCTGACAGCCCCACTTATTGGCAAACGTATTGCAAATTAAGAAATCATGTGACTAAAGAAAAATAAACTACACTATGAAACAAAGATAAGTTATATAAAGAATGATAGTAAAAAGCTTTGGGGCACCTTTAAAATGAAATTGTGGGGGGAAAGCCAACTCGGCTCCTTCATTCATTGAATCAGAAGCTCATTCATCACAAAGCCAAATGATATTGCCAACTACTTTAATGACTTTTTAATTGGCAAGATTAGCAAACTTAGGGATGACATGCCAGCAACAAACACTGACACTACACATCCAAGTATATCGGACCAAATTATGAAAGACAAGAATTGTACTTTTGAATTTTGTAAAGTCATTGTGGTAGAGGTGAACAAATTATTGTTGTCTATCAACAATGACAAGCCACCAGGGTCTGACAATCTGGATGGAAAATTGCTGAGGATAATAGCAGATGATATTGCCACTCCTATTTGCCACATCTTCAATATAAACCTAGTAGAGAGCATGTGCCCTCAGGCCTGGAGGGAAGCTAAAGTCATTCCGCTACCCAAGAATAGTAAAGCCCCCTTTACTGGCTCAAATAGCCAACCAATCATCCTGTTACCAACCCTTAGTAAACTTCTGGAGAAAATTGTGTTTGACTGAAATGACTGCAACACTCAACAAAGAGCTGCAGTTAGTTTCAGAGTGGGTGGCAAGGAATAAGTTAGCCAATGCTATTTCACAGTAAACAAATTGACAACAGAATTTCAGCAGGCTTATAGGGAAGGACACTCAACAAGCACAGCACTTACACAAATGACTGATGATTGGCTGAGAGAAATTGATGATAACATTATTGTGGGGGCTGTCTTGTTAGACTTCAGTGCAGCTTTTGACATTATCGATCATAGTCTGCTGCTGGAAACACTTATGTGTTATGGCTTTACACCCCCTGCTATAATGTGGATAAAGAGTTACCTGTCTAACAGAACACAGAGGGGGTTCTTTAATGGAAGCCTCTCAAACATAATCCAGGTAGAATCAGGAATTCTCCAGAGTAGCTGTTTAGGCCCCTTGCTTTTTTAAATTTTTACTAACGACATGCTACTGACTTTGAGTAAAGCCAGAGTGTCTATGTATGCGGATGACTCAACCCTATACACATCAGCTACTACAGCGACTGAAATGACTGCAACACTCAACAAAGAGCTGCAGTTAGTTTCAGAGTGGGTGGCAAGGAATAAGTTAGCCCTAAATATTTCGAAAACTAAAAGCATTGTATTTGGAACAAAACACTCACTAAATCCTAAACCTCAACTAAATCTTGTAATAAATAATGTGGAAATTGAGCAAGTTGTGATGACTAAACTGCTTGGAGTAACCCTAAATTGTAAACTGTCATGGTCAAAACATATTGATGCAGTAGTAGCTAAGATGGGGAGAAGTCTGTCCATAATAAAGCGATGCTCTGCCTTCTTAACAACACTATCAACAAGGCAGGTCCTACAGGCCCTAGTTTTGTCGCACGTTGGCTACTGTTCAGTCGTGTGGTCAGGTGCCACAAAAAAGGACTGAGGAAAATTGCAATTGGCTCAGAACAGGGCAGCACGGCTGGCCCTTGGATGTACACAGAGAGCTAATATTAATAATATGCATGTCAATCTCTCCTGGCTGAAAGTGGAGGAGAGGTTGACTTCATCACTACTTTTATTTATGAGAGGTATTGAAATGTTGAATGCACCGAGCTGTCCATTTAAACTACTAGCACACAGCTCAGACACCCATGCATACCCCACAAGACATGCCACAAGAGGTCACTTCACAGTCCCCAAGTCCAGAACAGACTATGGGAGGCGCACAGTACTACATGGAACTCTATGCCACATCAAGTAACTGACGCAAGCAGTAAAATTAGATTTAAAAAATAATAATAATAATAAAAAAACACCTTATGGAACAACGGGGACTGTGAAGCATCACAAACATTGGCACAGGCGCATGCATACACACACACACACACACGATAACATATGCACTATACATACAGTTGAAGTCTGAAGTTTACGTACACCTTAGCCAAATACATTTTAAACTCAGTTTTTCCACAATTCCTGACATTTAATCCTATTAAAAATTCTCTGTCTTAGGTCAGTTAGGATCACCACTTTATTTTAAGAATGTGAAATGTCAGAATAATAGTAGAGTGATTTATTTCAGCTTTTATTTCTTTCATCACATTCCCAGTGGGTCAGAAGTTTACATACACTCAATTAGTATTTGGTAGCATTGCCTTTAAATTGTTTAACTTGGGTCAAACGTTTCGTGAGCCTTCCACAAGCTTCACACAACAAGTTGGGTGAATTTTGGCCCATTCCTCCTGACAGTCAGGTTTGTAGGCCTCCTTGCTCGCACACGCTTTTTCAGTTCTGCCCACAAATTTTCTATAGAATTGAGGTCAGGGCTTTGTGATGGCCACTCCAATACCTTGACTTTGTTGTCCTTAAGCCATTTTGCCACAACTTTGAAAGTATGCTTGGGGTCATTGTCCATTTGGAAGACCCATTTGCGACCAAGCTTTAACTTCCTGACTGATGTCTTGAGATGTTTCTTCAAGATATCCACATAATTTTCCTCCGTCATGATGCCATCTATTTTGTGAAGTGCACCAGTCCCTCCTGCAGCAAAGCACCCCCACAAAATGATGCTGCCACCCCCATGCTTCACGGTTGGGATGGTGTTCTTCGGCTTGCAAGCCTCCCCCTTTTCCCTCCAAACATAACGATGGTCATTATGGCCAAACAGTTCTATATTTATATCATCAGACCAGTGGACATTTCTCCAAAAAGTACAATCTTTGTCCCCATGTGCAGTTGCAAACCGTAGTCTGGCTTTTTTATGTCAGTTTTGGAGCAGTGGCTTCTTCCTTGCTGAGCGGCCTTTCAGGTTATGTCGATATAGGACTCGTTTTACTGTGGATATAGATACTTTTGTACCTGTTTCCTCCAGCATCTTCACAAGGTCCTTTGCTGTTGTTCTGGGATTGATTTGCACTTTTCGCACCAAAGTACGTTCATCTCTAGGAGACAGAACACGTCTCCTTCCTAAGCGGTATGACGGCTGCGTGGTCCCATGGTGTGTATACTGGCATACTATTGTTTGTACAGATGAATGTGGTACATTCAGGTGTTTGGAAATTGCTCCCAAGGATGAACCAGACTTGTGGAGGTCTACAACATATATTTTTTTTTCATTTTCCCTTTTGCTTGACATCATGGGAAAATCAAAGAGTCACCGAGTTTGAAGGTAGGCCTTGAAATAAATCCACAGGTACACCTCCAATTGACTCAAATGATGTCAATTAGCCGATCAGAAGCTTCTAAAGCCATGACATAATTTTCTGGAATTTTCCAAGCTGTTTAAAGGCACAGTCAACTTAGTGTATGTAAACTTCTGACCCACTGGAATTGTGATACAGTGAATTATAAGTGAAATAATCTGTAAACAATTGTTGGAAAAATTACTTGTTTCATGCACAAAGTAAATGTCCTAACCAACTTGCCAAAACTATAGTTTGTTAACAAGAAATTTGTGGAGTGGTTGAAAAATGAGTTTTAATGACTCCAACCTAAGTGTATGTAAACTTCCGACTTCAACTGTACACATGGATTTAGTACTGTAGATATGTGGTAGTGGTGGAGTAGGGGCCTGAGGGCACACATTGTGTTGTGACTGTATTGTAATATTTTGTCAAATTGTATAAACTGCCTTCATTTTGCTGGACCCCAGGAAGAGAAGCTGCTGATTTGGCAGCAGCTAATGGGGATCCATAATAAATGTAAATAAAAGGTGAAGGATGGATAAATAACCTGCCTGATCCACCAACAGGCTGTCCTGTGAGGAGACGTTATCCTCAGAGTACCTCTGACCTCAACTTCCCCAGTAAGCTGATGTTGGAGGAGCAGTTTTTAACCTCTGACCTTGGGGAGGAAGAGGAGGAGGGCAGCGGCCGGCAGGAGGAGGAGAGGAGGAGGAGGAGGAGGAGGAAGCTGCTGCCTGACCGCTCCAAGGCAGCACGTAACCGTGCCAATGAGAAACTGGTGGACTTCATCATTAAGCAACGCCGGGTGGAGACACGCCTTCTAGTGAGTAACCATGCCGATGCCTCCCTCACTCTCCCAGGCACTCGATAGGTTCTCTTCTCTGACTGTCAGTATCAGATTTTCTCCCTTCATTCCCCTCTCTCCCTCATTTCTCTTTCTTGCTCTCTCCCTCCTTCCATCCTCTCTCTCCCCATCTCCATCTCTCCCCTCCAGGGTGTGATCAGGTCTCTCTATATATGATAACCTCTCTCTCCCCTCCAGGGTGTGATCAGGTCTCTCTATATATGATAACCTCTCTCTCCCCTCCAGGGTGTGATCAGGTCTCTCTATATATGATAACCTCTCTCTCCCCTCCAGGGTGTGATCAGGTCTCTCTATATATGATAACCTCTCTCTCCCCTCCAGGGTGTGATCAGGTCTCTCTATATATGATAACCTCTCTCTCCCCTCCAGGGTGTGATCAGGTCTCTCTATATATGATAACCTCTCTCTCCCCTCCAGGGTGTGATCAGGTCTCTCTATATATGATAACCTCTCTCTGCCCTCCAGGGTGTGATCAGGTCTCTCTGTATATGATAACCTCTTCCCCCCCCCCCCCCCCCCCCCCAGGGTGTGATCGGCGGGCAGCAACAGTCTAAGTGGCTGCGATGGTTCCTGGCAGCCAGTCGGTCAGTAGTGGACACCTACCTGGAGGATGAGGACCAGCTGGACCAGGTGTATCAGTACCTGAGGGGGGTGTATGAGACCGCCCCCCTCACCGCCCCCTGCCTGGCTGACGTTGACCGCATACGTCTCGTCCTGGACGTCCTCTTACCTGAGGTCACAATGCAATAGGATACAACTTTATTGTCCATCGACACACACATTTATTTTTGCTGTGTGTGTTTTATATTCCCCTTTACTGTTGAATTAGTTTAAATTAAATTATTCTAAAGTTTTCTTCTCCTGCAGGCTATTATCTATGCCATAGCTGGAGTGGACAAGTTGTCACTGGTGAAGGCAGAGGACAAATACCTAAAAGGGCCCTGTCTGAGTAAAAGGTAAGAGAGGAGTAGTGTGTGAGCCCACTGAACTAAAGCCTAGGCATTAGCTTGGGGAGCTAACCCAAGTCAGGTTTAACACACCAGTTCCCACATCTGTTTTCTTGTCCCTCCTTCCTGTCCTCAGGGAAAGAGAGGAGTTTGATTGGATGATCGAGCAACAGATGAAAATGAAAGCATCGATCGGTCAGCGTCCTGTGCACTGAACACCACACTGCCTACTTTGGCTTCCAGCCGTCAGACTTCAGCCGAGATGAAATCCCAGGGCGTGTTGTATAGTGCTTTACCTTCAAATGTCATTTCTGATTGAGACGACATCTGCAGCGTTTTACCGTGAATGTGAAAATCCTGGGAGGACGTACACCGCGGTTTAGACCCACTACCACAGTATTTTATCCATCATGGTTGCCCGTTAAGGCTGGATTACTGTAAATTCTGTAAATACTGGTCTATTTTTATATGGAAAAGGAATGTCTTCTTTTTTTTTAAATAGTAATATTTTAATTCCTCTTCCTGTTTGAATTCCTGTCTAATTATGTGGCTATGTAAGGTTAGCTTGTCGATACCTTCATCTATACCTATTTCTTGGTGACAGGCATATAACATTCTGAATGTGAATCATGTCAGCTCAATAAAGCTTCCTCAGTCATCTAGTTTGCTTCTTATTGGTATATTGAGTCCCAAATGGCACCCTATTCTCTTCATAGTGCACTTCTTTTGACCAGGGCCCAAGTAGTGCACTATATAGGGAATAGCGTGTAATTTAAGACACAACCCATGACTTGCAATGACAGTACAGGAATGAGACTATTCCCCCATGACAGGTCAATAATGAATGCATGTAAGTCTGGTAATGGATTTTATTTATATATTTATAACTACAAAAAAATATGTTGCTTGTCTAATGTCTCATCAATCATGGAATTCACAAGACACTTTCTGGTTGCTATGCTACAGGTGTTGGTGGATTTCCTCATGCAACTCCAGTCAATCTGTGTCATTGTAAAATACCAACTCGTCTCAGGCTTGGAAAACAGCCTTCAGAGACTACCAACATTTTGGCAAAACATTTCAATATAATTCTTTAAGTTTAAACAGCATGTACAGTGCTTTGAATGTAATACACAGAAAATGCCACCTTTAGCCATATTGCTACAACCACTATGGTGATACACTGATGAAAAACAGTTAATTAGCTGCTTCTCACTGAGTTGAAAGCCGGAGAGCGAGTATGTGTGTGTCTCAAATCCTCCTGGAATCCAATGTCTTTAAAGTCCAATAAGGGTGGTCCTCTCGTTCGCATACCAAATGGCACCCTATCTCCTATATAGTGCACTACTTTTGTCCAGATAGAGCCCTGGTCAACAACTATATAGGGAATAGGGTGCCATTTGAGATGCTCATTTCCTGTGCTCATGGTTCCTTCAGAGATTTGATGTGGGCACAGAGTTTGAGGGCGGGGCCTAGTTTTGATATTCATAGCTGTCATCAAGTGGTTCTCTGTCAGCAATAGGAGGGCCTGGCCGTCAATCTCCTGGGAACGTAACTCATTGGATATGTCCCGCCTACCTAGAGGAGGAGAGGGGGGACAAATGAGGAAGGTGGAGAGAGAGGAGTTGTGACCTGAGAGGGAAAAACTCATGGCCCCAGGCATATTGTATAAGATATGTGCATCCATTACAGTATTGGTTCAAGCAGCTTTGAATCCCAAGTGAAGCCATAAAGATACCTGGTAGAGAGTTGATCTGGAGCAGACTTGTTCCACACTCCACTGTGTTGGATTTTCACTACAGTCTTTTCCTGCGATCTGTCCATAAGAGGGACTGAACGTCTCTCTCCTCCCTGCTCTCGCCCTCTCTGTCACCCTCTCTCTTCTCTCCCTCTCTTCATGCCGATGCAGCCTGGTGATCATGGGGACAGGGGGCTCTTCTTCCTCCTCTTCCCCCTCTCCCCTCAACCTTCTCTGGGCCTCATCAGAGCCGTAGGGCCACTTCATCTGCAGTGGAAGTAACAACATGATCACGATCAGACATTTCCCCATATAATGCTTTAAAGGGACAACAGTTTGGGGTTTCATAGGTAGATCAGATAATTGCAAATTTGTTTATCACATCTGTCTAACTGATCGAGCCTCGTTCCAGATTTGTTTGTGCTGTTTTGCCAGCTGTCTTACCATGATTGGCATTATCAATGATCATAGGAGTTGGCTAAGCGTACGGACAGGCTGTGACTTCGGACCTGTCTAAGGAGGAAGTGTTCTCTGGAGCCCCCGTTGATCCTCCCCGGGGGTCGTCCTCTCCTGCCCATCGGCCTGTGGCCCCAATGACTGGCCTTGTCCACCTTCAACTCGCTCAGATGCTTAGTACAGCTCACATTGAACCTGACAGAGTGGAGGGAGAGAGAGAGAGACAGTCGGAGGAACAGAAAGATGGAAGGTTGAGGTCTGTGTATGGTTTCTGGAGTCTAGCCATCCAGGAGAGATATTCCACTGAACACAAAAACATTACAAGAATTGTAGTCTGGGTCTCTTGAATTCCCCTTGATCCTGGATGGGAAAAAGTACATATGGCTATTGGGTACAAGTCCACATATGGATTCCAGGGGCTTCATCTGGGTTGGGGAATAGTGTTTGGGTGAATTTGGGTAACTTTCACAGTATCTTTTAATTATTCAGATTTTTTTTGTTGGAAGATTCCTGGAATCAGGAGGGCATAACCAGGAAGTCCAGGAATCTTCCAACTGGGATTTCTGGAAAACCTGGGAATTTTGTGAAAGTTACTGGTATTGTGCAGCCCTATGAGGAAAACTGAACTGACCTGACACAGGTCAAGGAGCAGAATCGTTTGGATCGGAGGTGTGAACGTAGTCTCTCTTCCCACAGAACTCACACTGCAGCATGTCTACCAGGCCCTCAGCATCAGGCTCTACAGTACAGCAGGAGAGGACACACTGTTAGGATGGACAGACACATGGACGGATGGACACACTCGCATGCTCGCAGGTATTCACACACCACACACACCGTCCAGGGTGAGGATATCATCCTCATCATCACTCAGGTCTGAGTCACTGGAGTTGTCTGGCTGCTCAGCATCAACCAGGCTCTCTAGCTCTGCATCCCTATTGGTTCTCATCTCAGATGCTAGACCCCCATTGGGTCTCATCTCAGGAGCCAGGTCCCCATTGGTTCTCACCTCCCAGGCTTCAGGAAGCGTGGTCTGCTGCTCTGCCCCTAAAGACGAACGGCCCACCTGAGGCAGGAAGGAACACACCACTGAATCTATGACTGGTTTACATAACAATATACTGCTATGGAGGGCTGAACAACATGTTAACCAACAACCAGTAGGAGAGCAGACTGCTTGGTCAAGAGGACGTTTGATATATGGGGGGGTTGTGGTTGGGGCTTCAAGATGCAGTGTTCTACTACTGTCCAATATTGACTTGGGGTTGAATGCACAATCCACCATTCAGTGAAGAAGGGTGAGGGAGGATGGTGACTATTAGGTTACTGTCCATGCCTTTGGGGAGTAGAACAAGGCCGGAAGTGTTTAATATAAGGAATTTGAAATGATTTATACATTTACTTTTGATACTTAAGTATATTTAAGTATATTTAAAACCAAATACTTTTAGACTTTTACTCAAGTAATATTTTACTGGGTGACTTTCACTTTTACTTGAGTCATTTTTTTATGAAGGTATTTTTACTTTTACTCAAGTATGACAATTGGGTACCTTTTCCACCACTGTGCATTACACTGTGAACGGGTGACTACTAGGCGACTATCCATGCCTTTTGTGACCAGTAGTAGTGTGCTCCTGTAGTGTACACTGTGGAGCTTCCACCAGGGAACATACCGGGAATGGTACCGGGAGGAACGGCTACAGGGCCTCTCTGACGACTAACACGTCAGAGTTAGGGAGAAAGGGGGAAGCCAGGGCGATGGGGTGCAGCTGCCAGTGGGATCCTGCTGTGGTCTGCTGGATGATGTGCTGATGGGGCGCCCCCTTGTGACTGGGAGGACAGTGCAGCTGGTTCTTGACCAATGCATGGGATTGGACAGGAGTGTACGATGCTGGAATGGCAATAAAACCATGTGAACAGACATGAGGGGTTGGATACGTGTAACAAACCCACACTAAACCCTGCACTGGAACAAAACCCTGCACGACCTGTGGATCCTCAGGACCAGTACTGCCTAACATTGATTCAATCCAATAGAGCACAACAGTTATAACCATGGTGACTGACTTACCAGGCGCGATAAGCTGGTTTGCTGATGTTAGCCGAGTGACGTCGGCCGGTTGGGTCTTGGCTCCAGGGGTGTCTGTCGAGGGGTCAGACTGCTAGCTGGACCTCAGGGGACAGAGGGACATCTTGGGCAGTGAGCTGACCAAGACATGGGCCTGGGGCCGGGAGGACGGCTGCGACAGGACACTCTGGTCAGTGGCCAAAGCCCCGGGGAAGTGGGACCACACAGCCAGGCTCTGGACCTAAGAGAGGAGAGAAGACACACGCGTTATAGGTAAATATTACTTACATACATCCAATGTCTTTGAGCAGGTACTGGATATCATATATGTGGGTATGGTGTCCCTCAGGGCTCCACATTGGGGCCTCTACTGTTCCTGATATATTGACTACATGACCAAAAGTATGTGGACACCTGCTCGTTGAACATCTCATTCCAAAATCATGGGCATTAATATGTTAAGTTGGTCCCCCCTTTGCTGCTATAACAGCCTCCACTCTTCTGGGAAGGCTTTCCACTAGATGTTGGAACATTGCTGTGGGGACTTGCTTTCATTCAGCCACAAGAGCATTAGTGAGGTTGGGCACTGATGTTGGCCGATTAGGCCTGGCTATCAGTCGGCATTCCAATTCATCCCAAATGTGTTCGATGGGGTTGAGGTCAGAGCTCTGTGCACGCCAGTCAATTTAAAAAATATATATATATTTCACCTTTATTTTACCAGGTTGAGAACAAGTTCTCATTTACAACTGCGACCTGGCCAAGATAAAGCAAAGCAGTGTGACAAAAACAACAACACAGAGTTACACATGGGATAAACAAACGTACAGTCAATAACATAAGAGAAAAGTCTATGTACAGTGTGTGCAAATGGAGTAAGATTAGGGAGGTAAGGCAATAAATAGGCCATAGAGGTGAAATAATTACAATTTAGCATTAACACTGGAGTGATAGATATGCAGATGATGTGCAAGTAGAGATACTGGGGTACAAAAGAGCAATAAAAAAAGAAAAACAATATGGGGATGAGGTAGTGTGCTATTTACAGATGGGCTGTGTACAGGTACAGTGATCGGTAAGCTGCTCTGACAACTGATGCTTAAAGTTAGAGAGGGAGATATAAGACTCCAGCTTCAGTGATTTTTGCAATTCGTTCCAGTCATTGGCAGCAGAGAACTGGAAGGAAAGGCGGCCAGAGGGGGAATTGGCTTTGGGGGTGACCCGTGAAATATTCCTGCTGGAGCGCGTGCTACGGGTGGGTGTTGCTATGGTGACCAGTGAGCTGAGATAAGGCGGGGCTTTACCTACCAAAGACAGCCAACGAGAGCATACAGGTCGCAGTGGTGGGTAGTATATGGGGCTTTGGTGACAAAATGGATGGCACTGTGATAGACTATATCCAATTTTCTGAGTAGAGTGTTGGAGGCTATTTTGTAAATGACATCGCCGAAGTCAAGGATTGGTAGGATGGTCAGTTTTACGAGGGTAAGTTTAGCAGCATGAGTGAAGGAGGCTTTCTTGCGAAATAGGGAGCCAATTCTAGATTTAATTTTGGATTGGAGATCCTTAATGTGAGTCTGGAAGGAGAGTTTACAGTCTAACCAGACACCTAGGTATTTGTAGTTGTCCACATATTCTAAGTCAGAACCGTCCAGAGTAGTGATGCTAGGCGGGCGGGCGGGTGCGGGCAGCAATCGGTTGAAGAGCATGCATTTAGTTTTACTAGTATTTAAAAGCAGTTGGAGGCCACGGAAGGAGAGTTGTATGGAATTGAGGCTCGTTTGGAGGTTTGTTAACACAGTGTCCAAAGAAGGGCCAGATGTATACAGAATGGTGTCGTCTGCATAGAGGTGGATCAGAGAATCACCAGCAGCAAGAGTGACGACATTGATATATACAGAGAAAAGAGTTGAGAATTGAACCCTGTGGCACCCCCATAGAGACTGCCAGAGGTCCGGACAACAGGCACTCCGATTTGACACACTGAACTCTATCAGGGAAGTAGTTGGTGAACCAGGCGAGACAGTCATTTGAGAAACCAAGGCTATTGAGTCTGTCGATAAGAATGTGGTGATTGACAGAGTCGAAAGCCTTGGCCAGGTCGATAGAAGACGGCGGCACAGTACTGTCTTTTATCGATGGCGGTTATGATATTGTTTAGGACCTTGAGCATGGCTGAGGTGCATCCATGACCAGCTCGGAAACCAGATTGCATAATTTCTTCCACACCGATCTCGACAAACCATTTCTGTATGGACTTCGCTTTGTGCATGGGGGCATTGTCATGCTGAAACATGAAAGGGCCTTCCCCAAACTTTTGCCACAATGTTGGAAGCACAGAATCATCTAGAATGTCACTGTATGCTGTAGCATTAAGATTTCCCTTCACTGGAACTAAGGGGCCTGAACCATGAAAAACAGCCCCAGACCATTATTCTTCCTCCATCAAACTTTACAGTTGGCACTATGCATTGGGGCAGGTAGCGTTCTCCTGGCATCCGCCTAACCCAGATTCGGCCGTCGGGCTGCCAGATAGTGAAGCGTGATTCATCACTCCAGAGAATGAGTTTTCACTGCTCCAGAGTCCAATGGTGGCAAGCTTTACACCACTCAAGTCAACACTTGCATTGCCCATGGTGATCTTAGGCTTGTGTGCGGCTGCTCGGCCATGGAAACCCATTTCATGAAGCTCTCGGCGAACAGTTATTTTGTTGACGTTGCTTCCAGAGGCAGTTTGTAATTCAGTAGTGTTGCAACCAAGGACAGACGATTTTTACACTCTTCAGCACTCGGCTGTCCCGTTTTGTGAACCTGTGTGGCCTACCACTTTGCGGCTGAGCCGTTTTTGCTCCTAGATGTTTCCACTTCACAATAACAGCACTTACAGTTGATCAGGGCAGCTCTAGCAGGGCAGTAATTTGATGAACTGACTTGTTTGAAAGGTGGCCTATGAAGGGGCCATGTTGAAAGTCACTGAGCTCTATAGTAAAGCCATTCTACTGCCAATGTTTGTCTATGGCGATTGCATGGATACCTGCTGGATTTTCTACATCTGTCAGATATAGATATATACCACCTGTCCACACGTCTAGCCATGAAATTCTGTACAGCACTTCGAGATATTAGCTGATGTACGAAGGGCTATATAAAATAAACTTGATTTGATTTGAAATACCAAGTCAAATATATACCACACGTCTAGCCATAAAATACCAAGTCAAATATATGCCACCTGTCCACACGTCTAGCCATGAAATACCAAGTCAGATATATATCACCTGTCGACATCTAGCCATGAAATACCAAGTCAAATATATGCCACCTGTCCACGGCTAGCCATGAAATACCAAGTTAGATATATGCCACCTGTCCACATATCTAGCCATGTCAGATACCGCAGATGCCTTTATCCAAAGCGACTTACAGTGATCACATAGGCCTACATTTTTTTTAATTAAAATAGCATTAAATGTATTTGTCGTCCAGCTATATAAATGACATCTCGGTAATAGTGAGATGTGAACTTCTGCCGTGCTTTCTGACGACAGGCTAGCTAGCCTGCCAGGCATGTAAAACCTGGCCATTCTGAACCTTTTCACCTTTAACCCTTGATCCTATTGGTGGTTGCTGACCTGGGAGGCGGAGAGTTGAGAGGAGCTGCAGAAGGCAGGTCAGAGTGGACTGCTGCCACGGTGGCCGCAGGGGTCAGAATTAACTGACAGACAGAAGAGGCGGAAGAAAGAGAAAAAAGGGAAACGACACCAAGAAGAAAGAGAAAAGCAGGGAAAAGTTAGTAGAAACTCCTAATGTGAGAGAGAAATTGTTGGAAAACATCAGTGGAAAAAGAGACAGAGAAATTGTCATGCTTACAATGAAGCTCTTCTTTTACTTCCTATGATCTTTGGGCAAGTAGATCGTTTATCATTTATCATGCGCAACAAAACTGTTAGAGGAAGAGGGAGATGGTAGGTACCATCTGGGCCTGGTTACAGGAGGCAGTCCCCAGGAGCATGACCTGCCGGGTAATCCTGCCTGTGGTGGAGCTGGAACTCAGAACAACCAATCAGCTGGCCTGTTCCTGAAGAGGCAGGGATGGTGATCTGGAGACAGACAGACAGAATTGTGGTGGTCTCACTAGGCATTGGTAGGCAGATAGGTGTTTGAGATTGTGATTCTGGTACCTGGGGCACCATGCAGTTGGCTGCAGGGGGGTGAGGTGGGGGACTGTCTGTTACTGTATGGCTGTGTCTGTTGCAGGGCTGCTGTCTGCAGCATGACGTATTGCTGTTGGGCAGCGTACATCTGCTGCAGGTACTGAGCTGCCATGGTCTGGGGCCTGCTGTGGATGGCCTGCTCGATAGAGAGACACAGCAGAGACACACTACTCATATTGTGTAGTGGGGGTGATTCAGTGACTTCCACATAAGACAGACCTGAACTACTCTCACCAGACCTGATGACTAATTTTATCTCCCAGAACTAATGTCTCGTCTTAAACTCAGCCTGAAACGGGTTGGATTCCAGGCATGTGGACAACCTGGGTTTGGTCACGATAACATAGACTACTCTTATGCTTAGAAAACTAGACTTTGCTTGACATACAGATGTGGTTTAATTTAACACACTGACGGAAGCTGTCCCCTCTGGCTTCCTGTCCCCTCTGGCTTCCTGTCCCCTCTGGCTTCCTGTCCTCTCTGGCTCCCTGTCTCCTCTCTCACCTGAACAACCTGTCTCTCTGTGGGGGTGGTGCCCAGAGAGGTGGGAGGGGCATGGCTGCATGGGGGGGTGTGGTGCTGCTGGCTGCCTTTGTAATGGTGATGACCACCGATGTGATGGCATTGGTGGTAACCGTGGTAACTCCTGTGGTGCAGTGACAGTAGTCCCATTGGTCTCTCCTCTTTCTCTTCCCTCCTCCTCTGTCTCCTCAGGGCTTTGTCAGTCCATCACTCTGGTAACACTATTGTCTATATCAATGGGCCAACTGGACAGAACACACAGAAACACCTCTGTAACTAAACATGATGATTTGATGATGTGGTATGTATTATTTTGAAACTAGAACATTTATATATGGATGCATACTTTCTTCAGTAAAAAAAAAAAAAATCCCTTCTTCTGTATCCCTGAAAAGAGGGACTGTAATTTAGCTCATAAATTGCCTCTTCATATAATAAATCTAATCATAAGTGCATATCTAAATGACAACATTTTTGAGCCGGTTGATTTTGAATAAAGTTCTAAAGTGAATGTCGGCCTACACTTGACGGATTGGGCATATAATCGCTGTAACTAACAGATGAGATGAGGATTGCTGGACTAGACCAAGACAGAGTTCTCCTCACGCCCCCCGTCTGCCCCATAGCCTATGCGGCTATAAATCTACAGATTGATAAGTGAAGGGTTCCTATGTCCCGTACGCACATTCTGCCGAATCATTTCTTAAAACCTGAAGAAAAATATAAATTTACATTTCTATACGCAAATGGAATACACGTACTCACACAAATAATAATAATGGATAGAAATATGGATATGAAGGCTGTCTATGCCCCTGGACACTGGTAGAGTATTTGTCTCAGTCATAAATAAATCTTAGCAAAAGTTTAATATATTATTTGAATGAGGTTTGTTTAATAAGACGAGCTGTAGCCTATTGTTGTATGTGATTAGGCCTACTTGACATTTCAACTGTCCTATTTCATTAATTGAAAGATAATGACCAGCCCAAATATCAGAAACATTGGCTTATATAAATGAGTAATGTTACTAAAATGAGGTCGACCTTATCTCGGCCTATTCATATTAAAATGAGGTCGAGCTTATCTCGGCCTATTCATATTAAAATGAGGTCGACCTTATCTCGGCCTATTCATATTAAAATGAGGCCGACCTTATCTCGGCCTATTCATATTAAAATGAGGTCGACCTTATCTCGGCCTATTCATATTAAAATGAGGTCGACCTTATCTCGGCCTATTCATATTAAAATGAGGTCGACCTTATCTCGGCCTATTCATATTAAAATGAGGTCGACCTTATCTCGGCCTATTCATATTAAAATGAGGTCGACCTTATCTCGGCCTAATCATATTAAAATGAGGTCGGGCTTATCTCGGCCTATTCATATTAAAATGAGGTCGACCTTATCTCGGCCTACATTTTACATTTTTACATTTTAGTCATTTAGCAGACGCTCTTATCCAGAGCGACTTACAGTAGAGTGCATACATTTTTATTACATTTACATTACATACTGAGACAAGGATATCCCTACCGGCCAAACCCTCCCTAACCCGGGCGACGCTATGCCAATTGTGCGTCGCCCCACGGACCTCCCGGTTGCGGCCGGCTGCGACAGAGCCTGGGCGCGAACCCAGAGACTCTGGTGGCGCAGCTAGCACTGCGATGCAGTGCCCTAGACCACTGCGCCACCCGGGACGCCACCCGGGAGGCCTATTCATATTAAAATGAGGTCGGGCTTATCTCGGCCTATTCATATTAAAATGAGGTCGACCTTATCTCGGCCTATTCATATTAAAATGAGGCCGACCTTATCTCGGCCTATTCATATTAAAATGAGGTCGACCTTATCTCGGCCTAATCATATTGTTGGTTTGCCTTTTCCCCTTTGATCTGCTGAATTTTCAAATAAATTATTTAGTACATTTTTTTGAATAATATATACAACTTTTTATTATTTTTAATATTTTTTACCTTTAGTTATCTAGGCAAGTCAGTTAAAAGAACAAAATCTTATTTTATAATGACGGTCAACCCCGGACCAAACCC
Source organism: Salvelinus namaycush (assembly GCF_016432855.1). Classification (NCBI taxonomy): domain Eukaryota; kingdom Metazoa; phylum Chordata; class Actinopteri; order Salmoniformes; family Salmonidae; genus Salvelinus; species Salvelinus namaycush. The sequence goes on from NC_052317.1 coordinate 38,655,526, forward strand.
TTCCCTGACCCGCATGACGCTGGGCCAATTGTGCGCCGCCCTATGGGACTCCCTATCACGGCCGGTTGTGATACAGTCTAACCAGGTTCTGTAGTGACGCTTCTAAGCACTGAGATGCAGTTCCTTAGACTGCTGCGCATCTCGGGAGCCCCCCCCCCCCCCCCCCCCCTGATTTGCCTCCACATAACCTTGACATTTTCCATTTCCAAATAATCTGAATTCAATAGCCTATAGCCTAAAATATATGCAATAAAGTGCAATCAGATCTGAAATGTATTTGATAAAGACTGCAATTTGATGTCATGATGATTACTCACTATTCATCATGTTCATAAAAGACCGGAAGAATCTGAAAAATATAGCCTTATAAACCTACCGAATTGAAGTTTTTTCAGCATTTGAATTGTTGAAGGAAATGTTTAAGAAAATGTATTTTAAAAATCACACAAACCCTCAAACTGGCCTAGTTTTAAAAATGTTACGGCCTACTTTAATTTGCTCCAAACAGTTTGCTTAAAAAGGACCATTCGAGACACAATAGACTGCTGATATTTTTTATTTAACCTTTGTTTAACTAGGCAAGTCAGTTAAGAACAAATTCTTATTTACAATGACGGCCTAGGAACAGTGGGTTAACTGCCTTGTTCAGGGGCAGAACAACAGATTTTTACCTTGTCAGCTCGGGGATTCGATCTAACAACCTTTCGGGAACTGGCCCAACGCTCGGCTACCTGCCACTAGGCTACCTGCCACACACATTAAGTATGTTCCAATTCCTGAAGCTCAATGTTTCATTTTCACACCTGTGTGTAGGATCTCTTCTGCTGGACAGACAAATTATTCCAACCCATATAGCCACAACCATGCACTGACGAAAAGCAGACTGGTGAAAGTTAGACACATTTTCATGCAGCGATAGCAATGCATCAAATCCATTTTGGAACTTAAAATCTATTCGAACAATTGTTGTTAAATCATGTGCAGAATGTACTTCTAGACTTGGGTAATTCATGCATTGGGCTACAGTCATCCCTTTTATCGCTGCATGTCCAGTGCTGGCAACCATAGGCTCTAGAACGCCCCATGTATAGTTTATCATAACGATTATTTATGTATTTATTATTTCAAAATAAAATCGTCGAACAATTCCTTTATAAGTAATCTATTAGTCTACATAAAATATATTCAGTTTGGGCATCATCATCTAGTTCCTTGGTCAATTATATGGCTGCCTATAATAGCTCTATATATCCATGCACAACCGTTCACCTATCACTGCTGTTACCTGGCTGGATTTGTTACGAGACCTGACCCGTGGCGAAGTGGCCATGGTTTTAGACTGTCACAATCATGTTCTGAATGCGTCAAGCATTAGAACCGACGGAATGAAAACCTAGACACAGCACCACCTGCAGTGTGGGAGGACCATCCACAACAGAGCAGAGGTCTTTACTGTAAAAAGAAATGTTCATGAAAAAAATGTCTTTCTCATTTTGGAGACAAAGTCAAAGCTTTTACAGCCATTATCACCACAAATAAATGCCTCTAATTTATATAGGCTACTGTATCAAGAAATTGCTCAAAATGCATTAAAATCTTTATTGCTTACCCACCTTTTTAATAAAATTAGGCCTACATTAAATTATTTAACACAACATATCCTTTATTGCTGAATTAACTGTGTAGCCTAATAAATGAAATTATTAGGCTTGAGTCTACTCTCAAGTCACCATTTAGTATTTTGCACCATCGGTGTGCATCATAGAATAGACTAACGTCCTCAATAGGATATTGTCTGTGTGACCAGAGAGGCTTTGAGAATTAAGCCCTATAGCTGCCATGATATAAAACAAATCACACACAATTTATCTTCTGCAGACTCAAAAAATGTTACCATGGCAACAATTTAGATTAGGCCAGGAATAGCGCAGACAGTTTTTATAGACCTATGTCGAAGACTGAGAGTAGGAGATATACAGACTGTCAAATTTACAAGACATCGTCGTTTTTAATGACCTGATATTGTGTTCTTCTGCTCTGGGAGAGATCAAAAGGTTCTATTTTAGATGTAGAAAATAGTAAGTGCTCCTGTTTTCACAAATACATTGCACAATTGAGAGTGCACAAGGCGCATGCCATAGGCTAAGACTCCAATGTATCTTATTTGTAAGCCTATATACAAATATTTCTGTGTCTAGTCTTTTTGTGGGAGCGTTTGAGAATTAATGCAAGCAAAATCATTCAACATGCAACAAACAAAAAATGTCAAGGTTTACTGGTAGTATGTATTGCAATACTAGGTATTTGTATGTCCACTAGGTGACACAAGACTCGGGAAAAGAGGCCACAGGTTTTCCAGACATCATAAATCATGCTGATGTTGAACAGAGAACTGCTGGTATCTGTAATTCATGCATCATCGTGGATTCTGTATGACTGTAACGTGGTCTAGTTTTGTATGGCAAAAATAATACCAATCTCTATTTCCAAAATATGATTTTCATATCAATAACTCCATTTCAACTTCCACATATTTTGTAGAATTGAAATTATATGTAGAAATGGCAATATACAATGTAATTCCCAAGGACCCCACAAAGGTCTAGCCCGCGATCAGGATGACTCGTACGAGGCAGGTCTGATTCTGGACCGAATCAAATGTAGACTATCCCCCCTCGCATTTCAGTTAGTACAATCGGAATGCTGGCGAACACATTCATTTTGAAGTATTGTGTTGAACTGAAAATGTACTCATTGTCTATCATTATAATATATGAGATTAACATTATTTGCCTTGTATTCTATATATGTTTTATCTACAAAATATTGTCTGCGATCAGTGTATCTTCTTGTTTAGTTTGTTGATTGAAGTAATTAGTTGCCCCTCTTACATTCCGCTAATGGATTCGTCCGTCGTGAGGCCTTTACAGTAGTAGGGAGTGTTGTTTGGCGGATTCCTTCAAGTTTTACATTACTTTATGTCTGAATTTTGTAAAATTAAGAAAGCGCCAATTGTTCGTTTCCATAACTAGTCAGCTAGCTAATTATTTTATCTATCGATATAGGTACAGAAGAGGGTTTAGGGTGTGGTACACAGCTAAGTTAGCCGCAGTAGGAAGGCATCTTCAGCGAGCGGAGTGTCCGAATCTGAGAGTTTATAATGCCGACGTTGCGGGACAGCAGCATGTCTCACCCCGGCGAGAACCCGTACCAAGTCCGGGTAAAAGCTTACTACAAAGGGTAAGTACACAGTTAGGGTTTGCAATTTGTTTTGGGATTAAACAAATCGTTATTTGTCTCGTTAGTAACTTGGGCTAGGCTTTATTAGCCAGATAGTTAGCCAGGTAACGTTAGAGAGAAACTTGACAGGCAAGTGGAACTATCCAGACATGTAGCTAAGCTGCTAGTTTAGCATACAAGTTATTTATCTCAAATCTATTTTAAGCAAGTGAAACTCCCCCCCCCCCCCCATTGTTTCATGGCTTAATGGCTACAGGTTCTGAGACATGACTTAACGTTACATTGAACTTAGTTAGAGGCTAGCTAACTGGTGTTGGCGATGAAGCAAGCTAACGTTAGCTGGATGTTTGATTCTTGTCAGGATCCTCATAGCCAGCTATTGAAGCTTGTGTGTTGTCATAACTGGACTGAATCATTTTACAGCATCTTATGAAGTTTTACATTATTTTGAAGCAGTTAAGTAATCCCAGCCATTGATACCTGAATTTACATTGAATAACCATTTTTTAAAATTTGCAATAGATTAGAGAGCCTATTTTGAGATGTCACTGTTTGTGGTTCAATTATAGCTAGTGAATGGTGATCAGTAATTGTATCCAAAGATGGAAATCACTTGTCAAACACAGATGTTGCCGAACACTCCTTGTGTGATGCCGAGTCTGTGATTGTGGTTTTTCCCAGAGGGAGTCTGGCCAAACGTGTATTACCAGTAACTTCTGCCAGACCTGTTGTATTTCATGCTAAGTCTACATAGTCGCCCAGCCAGCACTATTGTCCCTAGGTATTTAAACGAGTTGTTTCTGGAAACAAAACATCCATACTATTTCTGAGATGACCGCCTAGGAATGTCAAGTATTTGGGGAATCTGGTATGAAGCATTTGATTTGGTTTGTCAAGTGCAGGGACATGCCACTCATTATTAAGGCTAACTAGGTTTTATATAAGCATTGGCTGTTCTATACATTTGTGAATGAACAGTGGTAAAGGCAATACTATTTTAGTGGAGAAAAGCTTGTCTCTGTTAGCCTGGATCCAAGCGGCATAGTAATGTTTCACTTCATGTTGAAGCAGAACAATTACGTTTGGATCCAGGCAAGGTTCTACATCCCTGTTGGCTCTCATTCGAATCACATTTCTGATTCTAACCATCAGGCCTATATACAGTTTTTGCTGTACTTCCTTGTATCAGTCATATACTGTTTCTATGGCTCTGCTCTTTATATATGCTTTCATACTGTCCTATAATAATGGCCAGTTTGACATAAATACACAGGGCCACTTGGCCTCCAAACCAGAGGCAGGATTCCTGAGGAAAGCAGGTTGAATGGTTGACAGAGAACTAGGGTCAGCGAGAGAAAGAGATTATTTTCCTCTCTTGGTAAGTAGGCAGTGCCTGTCTTTTATAGCAGCTCTCTGTCTGCATCAGTGCACAACAGAAAGGCCTGATATGTGTCCCAAATGGCACCCATTCCCTATATAGTGAACTACTTTTGACCAGGACTCTGGTCAAAGGTAGTACACTATATATGGAATAGGGTGCCATAGGGGTTCAGCCCCAGCTTTGTAAGAGGAAGTATTCAATAAAAGTCCTCCAAGCACATCACATCAGGCACAAAGCTGTCAATTCTCTCTCTTCCTTCCCACCATCTTAGTTATCATAATAGCCTGCTAACCAATGGCTTTAAGTGCTCAACAACCACTGTAACCTCTATGCCAGGGCTATTCCACAACAACCACTGTAACCTCTATACCAGGGCTATTCCACAACAACCACTGTAACCTCTATACCAGGGCTATTCAACAACAACCACTGTAACCTCTATGCCAGGGCTATTCCACAACAACCACTGTAACCTCTATGCCAGGGCTATTCCACAACAACCACTGTAATCTCTATGCCAGGGCTATTCAACTATATTCTTAAAGGGGCCAGACTTGAATATGGCCAGATATTTTCTACATGGGATTACTCTTCCTAAAACTGGTTTAAAAAAACAATACACAATTAGTATCTTAAACCCTTTTATTTAAATGACATGTTGCTAAAAGTTTATTTGAAGTGCTTTAAGAGTAAATCAGTGCATCAACTTTTTTGAAATAATGGAACACATTTGTACTTATAACACAGTGTATTGTACGTACATACATTCATCTTTTGTTTGGATTTATCTTGTTTAAAAAAATAAAAAAATAATTACACGTAGGAAACATGGCATATCTCCATGGACCAGCATCACATTCTGTTCAAATCTATTCAGTTCAGTCTTTCCTGTCTTAATATAAGAAACACACACACGTGTTTCCCTTCTAATGAGAGAAATTGCACTGTTTAGATTAGGGAAATAGCAGAAAAGTTTGGCAGGACTCAGGGCAACCCGCAGGCAGTGATGAAGATTCAGGTTTGACAAGGAGGAACAAGTGTTAATTTTTCTGGAATTCATGTAAGAGAAGCTGGATCCACATGTGTATGTTGATCAAAACATTGTTAAAAGAAAACACACCAATGCTCTTACGTTTGGGATTTGATCTGCAATAATATGCTCAGTCCAAAACTTCACACAGACCGAAGCGCCTGCCTCAGATCAGCTGATGCGTACATGTCTACTAACTCCAGCTGTAGGAGACCCTCGTCGAGTGACGTCAGCGGCTTTCTTGTCGTGGCAATCGTGGACAAAAGCAACTATCTCCTCCCTAAACTCATATACTCTCTTGAGAGAATTACCCTTGCATATGGCACCTAACATCATGATGTAAAAGTAGATCATGATGCTTAGCAGACATGTCTTTCAGCAGACTACGAACAAGCCATGTTGCAAGCCAGATGTTAATCGGATAAAGTTTAGGATAGGCCTAACGGAGTCCATGGTGTTTTTTCAACATACCGCTGAGTTAAGCTCGGTGCAGTGATCTCATCTTCGTTGAAAGAACTGATAGGCGGGAAGACGGGCCCCTGTACTCTGCCCGCCGTAGATGGAGCGCCATCTGTGACAAGCAGGTTAACTTACTACAAATCCAGTCTCATTGAAAAAAGGAGACAATTTTCTGAAAAAGGATCTCACCAGTAGTGTGTCCCTCCAATGGCATGAAGCCGAGCATATCCTCCCGAAAGCACTCTCCATAAATAAATCTCACAAATAAGCACAACTGTTCAATGTCAATAGGCTTGTCCACAGCAGGAGACATTTACCTCTGCGATTTGCAGTCTCCCCAAAAGAGTTTCCAAAAACTTCCATAGCTAGAACTTCGATTCTCCTTGCTGTTGATGTGTTCGACGGGTTTAATTTTTAATCGATGACATCATCTGATTTCTCACCTTGTCGTCCGTGGTTACCTCCTCACTGCAGCCAGCATGCATGCACTCTTTTACGTTCTCAGTGTCCGTAAAAGGCCTCCATTTTTTCCCCCCTCCCCTCCCCTAAGTGTCCAAGCCACACAGAGAGAGGCTGGCATAGCCTTCTCCCGTGTGGAGCCAGATCGCACTATATAGGCCTATCCTAAACTTTATCCTATTTAACATCTGGCTTGCAACGTGGCTTGTTTCGTAGTCTGCTGAAAGACATGTCTGCTAAGCATCATGATGTTAGGTGTAGAGGTCGACCGATTTAATTGGAATGGCCGATTTAATTAGGGACGATTTCAAGTTTTCATAACAATCGGTAATCGGCATTTTTGGACACTGTTCATGGCCGATTACATTGCACTCCACGAGGAGACTGCGTGGCAGGCTGACTACCTGTTATGCGAGTGTAGCAAGGAGCCACGGTACGGTGCTAGCTAGCATTAAACGTATCTTATAAAAAACAATCAATCTTAACATAATCACTAGTTAACTACACATGGTTGATGATATTACTAGTTTATCTAGCTTGTCCTGCGTTGCATATAATTGATGCGGTGCCTGTTAATTTATCATTGAATCACAGCCTACTTCGCCAAACGGGTGATTTAACAAGCGCATTGGTGAAAAAAACAGTCGTTGCACCAATGTGTACCTAACCATAAACATCAACGCCTTTTTTAAAATCAATACACAAGTATATATTTTTAAACCTGCATATTTAGTTAATATTGCCCGCTAACATGAATTTCATTTAACTAGGGAAATTGTGTCACTTCTCTTGCGTTCTGTGCAACAGAGTCAGGGTATATGCAGCACTTTGGACTGCCTGGCTCGTTGCGAACTGTGAAGCGAACTGTGAAGACTTTCTTCCTAACAAAGACAGGCAACTTCGCCAAACGGGGGATGATTTAACAAAAGCTCATTTGCGAAAAAAGCATAATCGTTGCACGAATGTCCCTAACCATAAACATCAATGCCTTTCTTAAAATCAAAACACAAAAGTATATATTTTTAAACCTGCATATTTAGTTAAAAGAAATTCATGTTAGCAGGCAATATTAAACTAGGCAAATTGTGTCACTTCTCTTGCGTTCATTGCACGCAGAGTCAGGGTATATGCAACAGTTTGGGCCGTCTGGCTCGTTGCAAACTAATTTGCCAGAATTTTACGTAATTATGACATAACGTTGAAGGTTGTGCAATGTAACAGGAATATTTAGACTTATGGATGCCACCCGTTAGATAAAATACGGAACGGTTCCGTATTTCACTGAAAGAATAAACGTTTTATTTTCAAAATGATAGTTTCCGGATTTAACCATATCAATGACCCAAGGCTCGTATTTCTGTGTGTTATGTTGCACATATTGCACTTTTACTTTCTTCTCCAACACTTTGTTTTTGCATTATTTAAACCAAATTGAACATGTTTCATTATTTATTTGAGGCTAAATTGATTTGATTGATGTATTATATTAAGTTAAAATAAAAGTGTTCATTCAGTATTGTTGTAATTGTCATTATTAGAAATTAATTAATAAAAAAAAATCGGCTAATTAATCGGTATCGGCTTTTTTGGTCCTCCAATAATAGGTATCGGCGTTGAAAAATCATAATGGTCGACCTCTAATATTGACACGGCTCTGTTCGTCCAAGGCTGTTTTTTAAATTTATTTTGGCCTACATCTGAATCAACTGGAGAGTTGGGTGTCGACTTGTGAACAGCAGGCACATAGGCTTCCCTCCCGCAAAGTACGAACAGGTCTCAGTCCACTCACTTATGAATCAGCGATTATCATCATCCACTTTTATTTCCTTTTGAGTTGAGGGGACATTTTGTCAGCTTACATTCTCTGTGCTAAATGTTTGTAACATTTTCTAGCCAGCCTGTAAAATAGCTTGGCTGAGGCGGCGGACTGGTACAATGGCATTGCCAGATGTTTGCAGCTCCGATTGGCTGATGTTAGCTGCACTGATAGGCTGTAACTGGTACATTAGGTGATATTGATTCACAGCGTTAATGGGCAGAACTACAGTAAAAAAATATTTTAAAAAAGGTATTCTATTGGCTCAAAAAAATATACACTGCTCAAAAAAATTAAGGGAACACTTAAACAACACAATGTAACTCCAAGTCAATCACACTTCTGTGAAATCAAACTGTCCACTTAGGAAGCAACACTGATTGACAATACATTTCACATGCTGTTGTGCAAATGGAATAGACAAAAGGTGGAAATTATAGGCAATTAGTAAGACACCCCCAAAAAAGGAATGGTTCTGCAGGTGGTGACCACACACCACTTCTCAGTTCCTATGCTTCCTGGCTGATGTTTTGGTCACTTTTGAATGCTGGCGGTGCTTTCACTCTAGTGGTAGCATGAGACGGAGTCTACAACCCACACAAGTGATTCAGGTAGTGCAGTTCATCCAGGATGGCACATCAATGCGAGCTGTGGCAAAAAGGTTTGTTGTGTCTGTCAGCGTAGTGTCCAGAGCATGGAGGCGCTACCAGGAGACAGGCCAGTACATCAGGAGACGTGGAGGAGGCCGTAGGAGGGCAACAACCCAGCAGCAGGACCGCTACCTCCGCCTTTGTGCAAGGAGGTGCACTGCCAGCGCCCTGCAAAATGACCTCCAGCAGGCCACAAATGTGCATGTGTCAGCATATGGTCTCACAAGGGGTCTGAGGATCTCATCTCGGTACCTAATGGCAGTCAGGCTACCTCTGGCGAGCACATGGAGGGCTGTGCGGCCCCACAAAGAAATGCCACCCCACACCATGACTGACCCACCGCCAAACCGGTCATGCTGGAGGATGTTGCAGGCAGCAGAACGTTCTCCACGGCGTCTCCAGACTCTGTCACGTCTGTCACATGTGCTCATGTGCTCAGTGTGAACCTGCTTTCATCTGTGAAGAGCACAGGGCGCCAGTGGCGAATTTTCCAATCTTGGTGTTCTCTGGCAAATGCCAAACGTCCTGCACGGTGTTGGGCTGTAAGCACAACCCCCACCTGTGGACGTCGGGCCCTCATACCACCCTCATGGAGTCTGTTTCTGACCGTTTGAGCAGACACATGCACATTTGTGGCCTGCTGGAGGTCATTTTGCAGGGCTCTGGCAGTGCACCTCCTTGCACAAAGGCGGAGGTAGCGGTCCTGCTGCTGGGTTGTTGCCCTCCTACGGCCTCCTCCACGTCTCCTGATGTACTGGCCTGTCTCCTGGTAGCGCCTCCATGCTCTGGACCCTACGCTGACAGACACAGCAAACCTTCTTGCCACAGCTCGTATTGATGTGCCATCCTGGATGAGCTGCACTACCTGAGCCACTTGTGTGGGTTGTAGACTCCGTCTCATGCTACCACTAGAGTGAGAGCACCGCCAGCATTCAAAAGTGACCAAAACATCAGCCAGGAAGCATAGGAACTGAGAAGTGGTCTGTGGTCACCACCTGCAGAAACACTCCTTTATTGGGGGTGTCTTGCTAATTGCCTATAATTTCCACCTTTTGTCTATTCCATTTGCACAACAGCATGTGAAATGTATTGTCAATCAGTGTTGCTTCCTAAGTGGACAGTTTGATTTCACAGAAGTGTGATTGACTTGGAGTTACATTGTGTTGTTTAAGTGTTCCCTTTATTTTTTTGAGCAGTGTATGTTCAGAATTGATCAAAGGGCCATTTTTATAAATGGATAAATGTGCTGAATCTGGCCAGCGGGCCACCAGTTGATTAGCCCTGCTCGATGCTATGATTGTTTATGAATGTTTTAGTTTGACAAGTCGCCTAATCTTGTTGCTAGATTTAATTACAGTTAGCGGTCAAACCACTCAATTTGTTTTGCTCGTAATGGGGCTGGCACTTAGCTAGGCTGAACTGTCTATGGTATAGTCAATCTCACCATGTTATGATTCAGTTGGCCTTATCATTGAGCGGTCTGTCTTTATGACCGTGGTTATTTGGGTATTGGAACAACCTTACCCTCCATTCTATTTACCCTGATCCCAGCCTCTCTGTAGGTGAAGGTTGTGTGTGTGTGTGTGTGTGTGTGTGTGTGTGTGTGTGTGTGTGTGTGTGAGGGAGTACCACAGCAAGTTCTGTAGCAGTTCAGTGGAGCAGGGTGGGTGGTGCTGGTGGGATTCCATGCCTCCCAGCAGTAACACAGTGACAGAGAGATGATGGATGTTCCTAGGTGTGCTGCCTGGGGAGAGGGGCACACTGACCAACCTCCATGCTGGAGTGACCGATGATATACCCGCCCAGCAGCAGATGGGGCTGCCAGGGTGGTGTACCTACGCTCATGGCCAGGATACATCCAGGGGTCACTTTAGTTTTCAGAAATCAGCATTTTCAAAAAACAGACCATAAAAAATAAAAACATGTTTTCATGTTGATAGTCAGTGTTTTTTTTGCTTCAATAGAGTGAGATGGGGCATGAACTATAGTTCATAACACATTCGATAGAAAATAGTTTTCATCACATGACAACAGAAAATCAATTTAGTCTCAAATAAATTATGGAACGTGTTCAATTTGGTTTAAATAATGCAAAAACAAAGTGTTGGAGAAGAAAGTAAAAGTGCAATATTTGCCATGTAAAAAAGCTAACGTTTAAGTTCCTTGCTCAGAACATGAGAACATATGAAAGCTGGTGGTTCCTTTTAACATGAGACTTCAATATTCCCAGGTAAGAAGTTTTAGGTTGTAGTTATTATAGGACTATTTCTCTCTATACCATTTGTATTTCATATACCTTTGACTATTGGATGTTCTAATAGGTACTTTAGTATTGCCAGCCTAATCTCGGGAGTTGATTGGCTTGAAGTCATAAACAGCGCAATGCTTGAAGCATTGCGAAGAGCTGCTGGCAAACGCAGGAAAGTGCTGTTTTAATGAATGCTTACGAGCATGCTGCTGCCTACCACCTCTGTCAGACTGCTCTATCAAATCATAGACTTAATTATAATATAATAACACACAGAAATACGTGCCTTGGGTCATTAATATGGTAAAATCTGGAAACTATCATTTAGAAAACAAAACGTTTATTCTTTCAGTGAAATACGGAGCCGTTCCGTATTTTATCTAACGGGTGCCATCCATAAGTCTAAATATTGCTGTTACATTGCACAACCTTCAACGTTATGTCATAATTATGTAAAATTCTGGCAAATTAGTTCGCAACGAGCCAAGTGGCCCAAACTGCTGCATTATACTCTGACTCTGCGTGCAATGAACGCAAGAGAAGTGACACAATTTGCCTAGTTAATATTGCCTGCTAACATTAATTTATTTTAAATAATATGCAGGTTTAAAAAATATATAGTTCTGTGTATTGATTTTAAGAAAGGCATTGATGTTTATGGTTAGGTACATTCGTGCAACGATTGTGCTTTTTTCACAAATGCGCTTTTGTTAAATCATCCCCCGTTTGGCGAAGTTGGCTGTCTTTGTTAGGAAGAAATGGTCTTCACACAGTTCGCAACGAGCCAGGCGGCCCAAACTGCTGCGTATACCCTGACTCTGTTGCACAGAACGCAAGAGAAGTGACACAATTTCCCTAGTTAAAAGAAATTCATGTTAGCAGGCAATATTAACAAAATATGCAGGTTTAAAAATATATACTTGTATTGATTTTAAGAAAGGCGTTGATGTTTATGGTTAGGTACACATTGGTGCAACGACAGTGCTTTTTTCGTGAATGCTCTTGTTAAATCACCCGTTTGGTGAAGTAGGCTGTGATTCAATGATAAATTAACAGGCACCGCATCGGTTATATGCAACGCAGGACAAGCTAGATATACTAGTAATATCATCAACCATGTGTACTTAACTAGTGATTATGTTAAGATTGATTGTTTTTTATAAGCTCCTTGCTGCACTCGCATAACAGGTAGTCAGCCTGCCACGCAGTCTCCTCATGGAGTGCAATGTAATCGGCCATAATCGGTGTCCAAAAATGCCGATTACCAATTGTTATGACAACTTGAAATCGGCCCTAATTAATTGGCCATTCCGATTAATCGGTCGACCTCTAAACAGAAGTGCAACACTATTTGGCTAGCAGCCAGACACACAAGTAAATTAGCTTACAATAAAAGTTTTTTTTGTTGTTGCTGAAAACAATGCATGGCAATCATATTTCTACTCTTTCTAATTGGAAGTATGTAGCCAGAAAAGTAGCCTACACGTCAGTCAGAGAGCTTGTGATCCAATGACGAGAGCAAAGATATTTAATCTGAGAGAAGTGGAACTGAAATATGTCGTTTTTAGATTCATGATTTGGAGCGAGCCCTGACTGAAGCACAGCAGAATTTAAAATAAGAAGTATTTTTGATCTGCGTCTATATGATAGGCTAACTAATGAAGTACCCCTTCTTTTTACCTTTTATTTAACTAGGCAAGTCAGTTAAGAACAAATTCTTATTTTCAATGACGGCCTAGGAACAGTGGGTTAACTGCCTTGTTCAGGGGAAGAACGACAGATTTTTACCTTGTTAGCTCGGGGATTCGATCTAGCAACCTTTCGGTTACTAGTCCAACGCTCTAACCACTAGGTTACCTGCCACCCCATGAATGAAGGCTAATGCTGAAAAGTTTAAAGTTTAAAAAATCTATATATATATTTATTATTATTATATATATTTTTTTAACATAAATCAAATCAAATTTTATTTGTCACATACACATGGTTAGCAGATGTTAATGCGAGTGTAGCGAAATGCTTGTGCTTCTAGTTCCGACAATGCAGTAATAACCAACGAGTAATCTAACCTAACAATTCCACAGTAAAGAACAGAAATTCTCTAACTCACACATCCAGTATTTTTCTCTGGATCTAAAACCTTGGTTAAACCCACTGTGAAGAAACAACACCAATTCCAACTTCCTTTTGCGCAAGGACAGTGAGGTGGAATCATAGATGGCATTTATTCTGTTACTCACCAGTGACGAGCCACTGTATTTGCACAATCCATCTGTTACACTCATCTTCTGAGGTGGTTCAGGCCAAAGTCATGGTGATATTCACAGCTAAATAATAAAAAAATAAAAAGACAAGACAACCACTTATCCCCACAGCAGAACACCAGGCCTGTCTCCATCCCCAAGGCAGGTGGACAGTTACATGCAGGCCTAGAGTTTCTCATGTTGTTTTTACCAACCATGGCAGTATCCAGTAGTTTTCTGAGGCTATAGCGCTAGTTCCTGCAGGCCTTCTCTGCATAGGGGAGTAACAGCAGGGTCTTTGTTAGAGTGCTGCTGGCTGGGTAAACTTTAACCACCGTGTAGAAGCAAGGTGTTTAAATGAACCACTAGTGCTCAGGACTACCGATACGTCTGGTGCGTTGGCATGTTGTACCAAGGTCCCTGACAAATAAATGATTTAAAGTCCAGTTTCCTGGCTGGACGTCACGTCATGGACTGGCCTTGATACTGGCTCTGTGTAGTAACAGCACTGTGTGGCTTGAATGAATGGGCTTTCATTTGAGAAACAACGTGTGTGTGTGTAGCCACTGGTTATGTTGCTACTGTGTGTGTGTGTGTGTGTGTGTGGCGATGGTGCTAAGGATTCAGTTGGCCTTATCATTGAGCGGTCTGTCTTTATGACCGTGGTTATTTGGGTATTGGAACAACCTTACCCTCCATTCTATTCACCTTGATCCCAGCCTCTCTGTGGGTGTGTAGCCACTAGCTATGTTCCTACTGTGTGTGTGTGTGTGTGTGTGTGTGGGGCGCTGGTGCTAAGGAGGCCTGTAGAAGTGTAGCTACCAACCAGAATGATGGTCAACACTCCTCCTCCTGTACTGTCACTAATTAACACAAACAGGATGGAGAGAGAAAGAGGGGGAGGGAGAGTATGAAGGAGAGAATGCAGAGCGGGAGGAATAGAAAGAGAAGTATGGCTGGGTACGATACCAGTATAGTGTGATACTTGTTTAGTATCGTGGTAAGGAAACAAAAACACGAAGCGGATTTAACTTCTTTAGGACGACAGCTCCTAATGATGGAAACAAACATTGTTGTCATCCAGAGTCCCATGTATTTATCTTATCACACAATATTTTACATACTGCTGTTTTTTTAAAGGACCAAATAGTTTGATCTGCTTTTTGTTTAAAAAAAAATGCAAATAAAAACAACAACAAAAGTTCTCACAACCCTAGAATGAAGAGAGAAGGAGAAGGATGCGAGAACATGGAGGAGGATCAAGAGAACACGTGAGAGAGGAGGGGGAGGGAATGTAGGAGACACCAACCCATTCTCTGTCTTTATTGCCACGCATTACATAGCACAGTGTTGAAGTATTTCAACTACCTCCAGCTTCTGTATGAGCTTACTCAGACTGTCATGATCATTTGAAGGGAAAGAGGTGCATCTTTTTTTTTTTTAGGATGAAAGCAACAATTTTTTTACCTTTTCCATATGGACCGACGTGATCATGTGGGTCCTAGTCTGGTGTATAGGCCCTGTGGAAGGAAGGATGGGTCCTAGTCTGGGTCCTAGTCTGGTGTATAGGCCCTGTGGAATGAGGATTGGTCCTAGTCTGGTATATAGGCCCTGTGGAAGGAAGGATGGGTCCTAGTCTGGGTCCTAGTCTGGTGTATAGGCCCTGTGGAAGGAAGGATGGGTCCTAGTCTGGGTCCTAGTCTGGTGTATAGGCCCTGTGGAAGGAGGATTGGTCCTAGTCTGGTATATAGGCCCTGTGGAAGGAAGGATGGGTCCTAGTCTGGGTCCTAGTCTGGTGTATAGGCCCTGTGGAAGGAAGGATGGGTCCTAGTCTGGTGTATAGGCCCTGTGGAAGGAAGGATGGGTCCTAGTCTGGTGTATAGGCCCTGTGGAAGGAAGGAGGGTGGGTTCTGATCGGGTGGATGTCTGTCTGTCCTGATGACCTTGACTATGCCAGTGTGGGTGGTGTCTCTCTGTGAGAGCTGCTGTTTTACTGTCCCCCTATAAAGAGACCCAGCGGGGTGGGGACTGGGGCTGGAGAGGGGGTTTGTTTTGATGGTAGTAAAGAGAGGGAGATGACTGGTGCTACCCTCAGGGGTCAGACTGGCTGTGATGGTCTTTACTCCACTCTCAATTCAATGGGCTTTATTGGCATGGGGAAACATGTTTACATTGCTAAAGTAAGTGAAATAGATAATTAACAAAAGTGAAATAAACAATATAAAATTAATAGTAAACGTCAGTCACTAAAGTTTCAAAGGAATAGAGACATTTCAAATGTCATGTCTATGTACAATGTTGTAATGATGTGCAAATAGTTCATTCCCCCCCCCCCCCCCCCTTTTGTATTTTAACATAATTATCTGTAATCTATAATTAACTGTCTGTGTGATGGTTGTAAAACCCAGCCTGCTCTCTGTGTGATGGTTGTAAAACCCAGCCTGCTGTCTGTGTGATGGTTGTGAAACCCAGGCTGCTGTCTGTGTGATGGCTGTAAAACCCAGGCTGCTGTCTGTGTGATGGTTGTAAAACCCAGCCTGCTGTCTGTGTGATGGTTGTAAAACCCAGGCTGCTGTCTGTGTGGCTGTAAACCCAGGCTGCTGTCTGTGTGATGGTTTTAAAACCCAGGCTGCTGTCTGTGTGATGGTTGTGAAACCCAGGCTGCTGTCTGTGTGATGGTTGTAAAACCCAGCCTGCTGTCTGTGTGATGGTTGTAAAACCCAGCCTGCTGTCTGTGTGATGGTTGTAAAACCCAGGCTGCTGTCTGTGTGGTGGCTGTAAAACCCAGGCTGCTGTCTGTGTGGTGGCTGTAAAACCCAGGCTGCTGTCTGTGTGATGGTTGTAAAACCCAGGCTGATGTCTGTGTGATGGTTGTAAAACCCAGGCTGCTGTCTGTGTGATGGTTGTAAAACCCAGGCTGCTGTCTGTGTGATGGTTGTAAAACCCAGGCTGATGTCTGTGTGATGGTTGTAAAACCCAGGCTGCTGTCTGTGTGGCTGTAAACCCAGGCTGCTGTCTGTGTGATGGTTGTAAAACCCAGGCTGCTGTCTGTGTGGTGGTTGTAAAACCCAGGTGTGCAGTCTCCCCTGTGCCTCATTAACATACTGTCATTGGACAGAGGGAGGAGGGCTGCTGGCGCTGGCCACCAATCCTTCAGGGAGGAGGGCTGCTGGCGCTGGCCACCAATCCTTCAGGGAGGAGGGCTGCTGGCGCTGGCCACCAATCCTTCTGGGAGGAGGGCTGCTGGCGCTGGCCACCAATCCTTCAGGGAGGAGGGCTGCTGGCGCTGGCCACCAATCCTTCAGGGAGGAGGGCTGCTGGCGCTGGCCACCAATCCTTCTGGGAGGAGGGCTGCTAGCGCTGGCCACCAATCCTTCTGGGAGGAGGGCTGCTAGCGCTGGCCACCAATCCTTCTGGGAGGAGGGCTGCTGGCGCTGGCCACCAATCCTTCTGGGAGGAGGGCTGCTAGCGCTGGTCACCAATCCTTCCGGGAGGAGGGCTGGCTGCTGGCGCTGGCCACCAATCCTTCAGGGAGGAGGGCTGCTGGCGCTGGCCACCAATCCTTCTGGTAGAAGGGCTGCTAGTGCTGGCCACCAATCCTTCAGGGAGGAGGGCTGCTAGCGCTGGCCACCAATCCTTCAGGGAGGAGGGCTGCTGGCGCTGGCCACCAATCCTTCAGGGAGGAGGGCTGCTAGCCCTGGTCACCAATCCTTCTGGTAGGAGGGCTGCTAGCGCTGGCCACCAATCCTTCTGGGAGGAGGGCTGCTAGCGCTGGTCACCAATCCTTCTGGGAGGAGGGCTGCTAGCGCTGGCCACCAATCCTTCAGGGAGGAGGGCTGCTGGCGCTGGCCACCAATCCTTCAGGGAGGAGGGCTGCTAGCCCTGGTCACCAATCCTTCTGGGAGGAGGGCTGCTAGCGCTGGCCACCAATCCTTCTGGGAGGAGGGCTGCTAGCGCTGGCCACCAATCCTTCTGGGAGGAGGGCTGCTGCCGCCGGCCACCAATCCTTCTGGGAGGAGGGCTGCTGCCGCCGGCCACCAATCCTTCTGGGAGGAGGGCTGCTAGCGCCGGCCACCAATCCTTCTGGGAGGAGGGCTGCTAGCGCTGGTCACCAATCCTTCAGGGAGGAGGGCTGCTGGCGCTGGCCACCAATCCTTCAGGGAGGAGGGCTGCTAGCGCTGGTCACCAATCCTTCAGGGAGGAGGGCTGCTAGCGCTGGTCACCAATCCTTCAGGGAGGAGGGCTGCTAGCGCTGGCCACCAATCCTTCTGGCTGAGACAGATCATGCATCCCAAATTAACATCCTTTTCCCATAGGGCTCTGGTCAAAAGTAGTGTACTTTGTAAGGAATAGGATGCCATTTTGGATGCTGCCAGAGAGAGCTGCTGTCTCCCTCTGCTATCTGTCTGTCTCCTGTCCTGTAGGCTGCTACCCTGGCTATCAGGGGGCCATGGAGGGATTGGTGATTGCGTATAGAGCTGGTAGATTATGGGCCAGAGGCTGTTCCAGACCAGGGATGGACAACTTTGACGATACCCTCATCCATACTCATACATGCAGCCATAGTCGGCCCTAGCCTTTTGGAGGCCCTAAGTGAATGTTGTACTTTTTTAAAAGCAAGTTTACTGCAATTGTACACGTTTTGCCATGGGGCGGAGAGAGATGTTTTTTATATATATATGATATCTGAGTGAGAGTGACTTAACAAAATCATGGTCGACTCAATCAGTTCGACCATGATTCCTACAAGTTTAGATAACTGGCTAGACTGTTTTTTTTCTCACATGGGCTAACTGAGTGACTGTCAGTAGTAGGTAGGTTTCCATCACATTGACAGATTTTCATACGACTATTCTAAGATCTGCATGATGAAAATGTGTATTTTCTCACCTGTGGTATTTCCACCAAACAGACTTGTTGCAGATAAGAAATCAGTGTGTGACAATGTAGTGCACAAAATATACTTTTTCGCTTAAAAGTTTCATGTACCGGATAAAAATCGAATGTACACTCTGTTTCCATCATATTTTTAACTCTACTGATAGTTTTGTCACAAAAACAGTTGTGTTAAAGAGTAAATGTGTCTACTCTGGTCTGGATACATGCTCTCTAGCCAACAGGTCGCAGATACAGTGCAGGTAGACTAGTGTGTGTATATATAATGAGATTATTATGAAGAAGAGCAAGAATATTTTTTTGTCAAGCATTGATCGTCATGTAACCAGAATAAGAATATTTATTGGTTGGCAGCATCAAGCCCGTCACCGTGCACGTTCACCACCCTGTGAAGTTCATCAAAACTAATTTCATCTGTAGCCTAATAAACTGCATGCTTTTACAGAGTCGTAGTGGGAGGCCCAAATACCAGATCATCGCGTGACTCCCAAGTTTACCTCCATATGATTGGTTGTTATATCTATATTTGCGCATAAAGGCGTTTCCACCTCCATTTGTAGCCTAATTATTTTACAAACCAAAACATCCCACCACGTTGAAAGAACAAATGATCTGTCTGAATTTATAGTATTGTTCCGAAACTTCCTGTTTCCATCACAGCTGTCGTGAATATATATATATATATTTTTTTATATAGTATTACTTTACTTGCATAAAAACTGTGGATGGTAACTTGGTTACAGACTGACATAACAAGATAAAAACTGTGGATGGTAACTTGGTTACAGACTGACATAACGAGATCAAAACTGGGTGGAAACTTGGTTACAGACTGACATAACAAGAACAACTGTGGATGGTAACTTGGTTACAGACTGACATAACAAGATCAAAACTGGGTGGAAACTTGGTTACAGACTGACATAACGAGATCAAAACTGGGTGGAAACTTGGTTACAGACTGACATAACGAGATCAAAACTGGGTGGAAACTTGGTTACAGACTGACATAACGAGATAAAAACTAATAATGCACCTTGTGTATTCTATTCTAACTCACAACAGTAAGTTGAGACCCCAACTCAGTTCTCCCCCACCACCAAAAATAGGGGAATTGATCCACGGGCCAACAGTTGCCCATCCCTGATCTAGAGTCAGATGTTGTTCATTCACACCATTCACACCACACAGGCAACTACAGCTACAAAAAACAGGGTTTCACCATCTCACATTCATTCTCTCTCTATGCATTTCTGGGGGGTTTTCCTGGTCAGGTCATGTGGCCCTACACATAATTATATATACACTGGCCCATATTTACAAAGCATGTCAGGCTAGTAGTGCTGTTGATCTTGGATCAGTATTGGCTTTCAGATAATAATTATATGGGCAAGAGGGTACCTGGTCCTAGATCAGCACTCCTACTCTGAGACTCTGTGAATACGGGCCACTTTGAGTAAATAAGAGTGTGTATTTAATGTATCCTGTCCTCTCTCTCTCTCAGGGACATCATGATCACCCACTTTGAGCCGTCCATCTCCTACGAGGAGCTGTACGGAGAGGTCAAAGACATGTGCTGCATGGACAACGACCAGCTCTTCACCATGAAGTGGATCGACGAAGAAGGTTTGTTTACCATAGTTCTCCTTCTAAATATGTGTTCGTATTTATTAAGGATCACCATGTAGTTACTGCCAAGGCAGCAGCTACTCTTCCTGGGGTTTATTAAGGATCACCATGTAGTTCCTGCCAAGGCAGCAGCTACTCTTCCTGGGGTTTATTAAGGATCACCATGTAGTTCAGCCAAGGCAGCAGCTACTCTTCCTGGGGTTTATTAAGGATCACCATGTAGTTCCTGCCAAGGCAGCATCTACTCTTCCTGGGGTTTATTAAGGATCACCATGTAGTTCCTGCCAAGGCAGCATCTACTCTTCCTGGGGTTTATTAAGGATCACCATGTAGTTCCTGCCAAGGCAGCATCTACTCTTCCTGGAGTTTATTAAGGATCACCATGTAGTTACTGCCAAGGCAGCAGCTACTCTTCCTGGGGTTTATTAAGGATCACAATTTAGTTCCTGCCAAGGCAGCAGCTACTCTTCCTGGGGTTTATTAAGGATCACCATGTAGTTACTGCCAAGGCAGCATCTACTCTTCCTGGGGTTTATTAAGGATCACCATGTAGTTCTGCCAAGGCAGCAGCTACTCTTCCTGGGGTTTATTAAGGATCACCATGTAGTTCCTGCCAAGGCAGCAGCTACTCTTCCTGGGGTTTATTAAGGATCACCATGTAGTTCTGCCAAGGCAGCAGCTACTCTTCCTGGAGTCCAGCAACATTAAGGCAGTTTATACAATTTTAAAAACATTACAATACAAAAAATATATGTATATATCCACCTCCATCCATCCGTCTTTCTCATTTTCTAGAAATGTCTACAGTCTTCATGGGCAGATCTCAGATCACACTCTTTGTGACTAGTCAGAAGTATCACTATGTAGAGATAAGGGTGTGATTTGATATGCAGAGAGAAGGCAGTGGTGGGTGTGCCTCTTTTGTATCTGACCAGCTGGCCATGTCCCCGCAGTATCTGACCAGCTGGCCATGTCCCCGCTGTATCTGGCCAGCTGGCCATGTCCCCGCAGTATCGGGCCAGCTGGCCATGTCTCTGCAGTATCTGGCCAGCTGGCCATGTCTCCGCAGTATCTGGCCAGCTGGCCATGTCTCCGCAGTATCGGGCCAGCTGGCCATGTCTCCGCAGTATCGGGCCAGCTGGCCATGTCTCCGCAGTATCGGGCCAGCTGGCCATGTCTCCGCAGTATCGGGCCAGCTGGCCATGATGAAGACGTCATGTTGTTGGAAAGATCAGGCTGCCCTTATTAATTAACGTCTAACGTATCACCGGCTGTGTACCGTCTGCGATTTAGGGGAGATGGAGAATGAACTGCACTTTGTATTTTACGTTATATGATGCTTTAAGAGTAAACCTTGTATGGAGTCGTGATGAAGGACAAACTGGACTGGCTACCTAGAAAAGTGTTGCTGGTTGCAAACTTTATTTCCAAAGTGACGCGACAAGACAAGTTGTGTAACTGAAAGGTTTTTGTTTTGTGTTTCATATGTTTATTTCTGTGTGTGTGTGTGTGTGTGTGTATATAAGTATGATCATTTTATTTGGATACAGCCAATACGGTGTCTTGTAAGCCCATGTGGGCTGGGTGTGATGAAGATGCATGACTATCTTATACTTCTCTAGGCTCTGAAAAACAAACTTAACATAATGAAGACTGAGACTGCCTCCACACACACACCTACACGCTCTCTGTCTTAGACACGGATATTCAATATTGAGAATATCTATAACCTCAGCTTAGAGACATTTTGAGAGTCTTCACTGTAAAAGAAACACACTGGCTTTGTGTTAACTTGTGGTGTTTGGGCAGATTTAAAATGATTCTGACTATCATATCAGCCTTTGTGACTCTAAGTCAGAGGTATTTGTGCACTGCATAGGGAATAGGGTGGTTCCAGTAGGTTTATCCATCATCAGACACCTGATGTACATGGAGTTAACAGTGACCCAGCCATGACCCGTCTCTCCGTCCTCCCAGGTGACCCGTGTACAGTATCGTCTCAGCTGGAGCTGGTGGAAGCCCTGAGGCTCTACGAAGTAAACAAAGACTCTGAACTCATCATCCACGGTAACGTGACCTTCTGCATCTGACAACATAGTAAATACATAAACCTTCCATGAAATTTTTTTTAAACATTTTGTCATTTAGCAGACGCTCTTATTCAGAGCGACTTACGTGAACAATTACGGTGAAGTGCCTTGCTCAAGGGCACACCGTCAGATTTGTCACCTAGTCGGCTCGGGGGATTCGAACCAGGTACCTTTCAGTTACTGGCTTGTCGCGCTTAACCTCTAGGCTACCTGCCTTCCCAAATCTATAAACTGTTTTGATACCCAATGGGAAGTCTTTGCTGGGCTGACATCCCGACAACAGAATAAGTATACTGAGCTTTCATTACATTCAATTCAATGTATTTATTGAATTTAATAAAAAACTTTTTTTTTTTTTTTTTTTTTACAACAAAAGACACCATTATAAGTCACACTGTCTGTTCCACTGATACTCTCCTGCTAACTAGATAAACATCACACAGCCTCACAGACACCAGGAAATAGACCAGTGTTTATAGAGTTGTCTGTCTGTCAGTGCATGTGAGATTGGTTGTCTTTTATTAGCACTGGAGAGAAAGCAGGGCCACAGGTTAAGAGCAAGATGGAGGGAGGAGAGGAGGAGAGTGGGGGGGGACCAGAGCAGGAGAGGAGGGGGGAGGTGGAGGTTAGGGGGAAGGGCACAGAGAGGTGCCAAGTCTGCTAGATAATGAGAGCATCCACTCTACCCCACCTCTGGCGCACACAGGCACGTGTGAGGTAGGAATTGCAGCCATGGTTTAATGGTTTCCTTTTCTTCCTTCAGTGTTTCCATGTATCCCAGAGAAGCCTGGCATGCCCTGTCCAGGAGAGGACAGTAAGTCTACATCTCTTGTCCGTTCCATTGTTTTCTGAAGATTGGAGTATCTCTCTGAGACACACACACACACACACACACACACACACACTTGTTCCAGTAATCCCTGTGTTCTTCTCTTCCTCAGAGTCTATATATCGTCGTGGGGCGCGGCGCTGGAGGAAACTCTACTACGCTAGTGGTCATGTCTTCCAGCCCAAACGGTTCAACAGGGTGAGAATCCTCTCTTTCCCTGTGTCTCTTTCTCTCTCCTTTCTCTCTCTTTCTCTCCTCTCTCTCTTTCTCTCTCTCCTCTCCTCTCTCTCCTCTCTCTCTCTCTCTTCCTCTCTCTTCTCTCTCTCTCTTCCTCTCTCTCTCCTCTCTCTCTCCTCTCTCTCTCCTCTCTCTCTCCTCTCTCTCTCCTCTTCTCTCTCCTCTCTCCTCTCTTCTCTCTCCTCTCTTCTCTCCTCTCTCTCTCTTTCTCTCCTCTCTCTCTCTTTCTCTCCTCTCTCTCTCTTTCTCTCCTCTCTCTCTCTTTCTCTCCTCTCTCTCTCTCCTCTCTCTCTCTTTCTCTCCTCTCTCCTCTCTCTCTCTGCTGTCCCAATCAGTGACTTAGCTGTATTAATGATAAGTTGATATTTGAAGGTGGGTGTGGTTGTTTTAACTTTGTCTGTTCTCTCCTGTATACTCATGGTAGAGAGCTCACTGTGCCATCTGCACAGACCGTATTTGGGGTCTGGGGAGACAGGGCTACAAATGCATCAACTGCAAACTGCTGGTCCACAAGAAGTGTCACAAACTGGTCAGCGTGGAGTGTGGTAAACAGATCCAGGTGAGATGCAGAGAGCAGGCAGAGCCTGGGGGCCCTGAGTTTTACTTTTCTTCAGGCATGCGGTCAGAGAGACTGTGGGCCCTGAGTTTTACCTTAGTTCAGTTATGCGGTCAGAGAGACTGTGGGCCCTGAGTTTTACCTTAGTTCAGTTATGCGGTCAGAGAAACTGTGGGCCCTGAGTTTTACCTTAGTTCAGTTATGCGGTCAGAGAAACTATGGGGCCTGAGTTTTACCTTAGTTTCTCTGACTGCATAACTGAACTATGGGGCCTAGACCTACTGTGGTTTCGGACTCAAAGGACTGACTGGAAATACTTTGCATTAGTATTTCTCAGTGAATTTTTTTTTTCTCTCTCTATTGTTCTCTCATATCTCTCCTCTGTCTAGGAGCCCATCATGGGGCCTGATAGGGGGGCCTCCATCACGCCATTAGACCACTCTGAACAGCCAGGTAACACATGCACACACCGCCTTGTTAAAGACTTAGAAAACTAGCCTTGGTGAGCAAAACTAGGTAAACAATCATAGACATTTTGGCTAAATGAATAGTTCCTTCAGACCTTAGTCACTAAGTTGCATCTAGCAGGAAGACAGCTTTAAGCCCAGTGGCTGGCTGAATGAGAAGGCTTAACATTCCCGCTAGGAACCCTTCTGTATCACTCTCTAGTGTCTAGGAGGAAGCCTTCTGTATCACTCTCTAGTGTCTAGGGGGAAGCCTTCTGTATCAATCTCTAGTGTCTAGGGGGAACCATTCTGTATCATTCTAGTGTCCAGGAGGAAGCCTTCTGTATCACTCTCTAGTGTCTAGGAGGAAGCCTTCTGTATCACTTTCTAGTGTCCAGGAGGAAGCCTTCTGTATCACTCTCTAGTGTCTAGGAGGAAGCCTTCTGTATCATTCTCTCGTTCTCTCTCTCATTCTCTACTCAGGTCCTCAGAACAAATACTCCAGTGAGAGTCTGAACTCCGATGGAGAAGAGAAAGAGGTGTGTTTGTTGCCAAATGTCTGTCTTTATCTGTCTCTACCTCGTGTCTCTGTCTCATGTCTGTCTCTACCTCTTGTCTGTCTCTACCTCGTATCTCTGTCTCACGTCTGTCTCTACCTCGTGTCTCTGTCTCACGTCTGTCTCTACCTCGTGTCTGTCTCATGTTTAACTCTGGCTCTCTGTCTGTCTCATGTTTAACTCTGGCTCTCTGTCTGTCTCATGTTTAACTCTGGCTCTCTGTCTGTCTCATGTTTAACTCTGGCTCTCTGTCTGTCTCATGTTTAACTCTGGCTCTCTGTCTGTCTCATGTTTAACTCTGGCTCTCTGTCTGTCTCATGTTTAACTCTGGCTCTCTGTCTGTCTCATGTTTAACTCTGGCTCTCTGTCTGTCTCATGTTTAACTCTGGCTCTCTGTCTGTCTCATGTTTAACTCTGGCTCTCTGTCTGTCTCATGTTTAACTCTGGCTCTCTGTCTGTCTCATGTTTAACTCTGGCTCTCTGTCTGTCTCATGTATAACTCTGGCTCTCTGTCTGTCTCATGTTTAACTCTGGCTCTCTGTCTGTCTCATGTTTAACTCTGGCTCTCTGTCTGTCTCATGTTTAACTCTGGCTCTCTGTCTGTCTCATGTTTAACTCTGGCTCTCTGTCTGTCTCATGTTTAACTCTGGCTCTCTGTCTGTCTCATGTTTAACTCTGGCTCTCTGTCTGTCTCATGTTTAACTCTGGCTCTCTGTCTGTCTCATGTTTAACTCTGGCTCTCTGTCTGTCTCATGTTTAACTCTGGCTCTCTGTCTGTCTCATGTTTAACTCTGGCTCTCTGTCTCTCTCATGTTTAACTCTGGCTCTCTGTCTCTGTCTCACGTCTGTCTCTACCTCGTGTCTGTCTCATGTTTAACTCTGGCTCTCTGTCTGTCTCATGTTTAACTCTGGCTCTCTGTCTGTCTCATGTTTAACTCTGGCTCTCTGTCTGTCTCATGTTTAACTCTGGCTCTCTGTCTGTCTCATGTTTAACTCTGGCTCTCTGTCTGTCTCATGTTTAACTCTGGCTCTCTGTCTGTCTCATGTTTAACTCTGGCTCTCTGTCTGTCTCATGTTTAACTCTGGCTCTCTGTCTGTCTCATGTTTAACTCTGGCTCTCTGTCTGTCTCATGTTTAACTCTGGCTCTCTGTCTGTCTCATGTTTAACTCTGGCTCTCTGTCTGTCTCATGTTTAACTCTGGCTCTCTGTCTGTCTCATGTATAACTCTGGCTCTCTGTCTGTCTCATGTTTAACTCTGGCTCTCTGTCTGTCTCATGTTTAACTCTGGCTCTCTGTCTGTCTCATGTTTAACTCTGGCTCTCTGTCTGTCTCATGTTTAACTCTGGCTCTCTGTCTGTCTCATGTTTAACTCTGGCTCTCTGTCTGTCTCATGTTTAACTCTGGCTCTCTGTCTGTCTCATGTTTAACTCTGGCTCTCTGTCTGTCTCATGTTTAACTCTGGCTCTCTGTCTGTCTCATGTTTAACTCTGGCTCTCTGTCTGTCTCATGTTTAACTCTGGCTCTCTGTCTCTCTCATGTTTAACTCTGGCTCTCTGTCTCTCTCATGTTTAACTCTGGCTCTCTGTCTCTCTCATGTTTAACTCTGGCTCTCTGTCTGTCTCATGTTTAACTCTGGCTCTCTGTCTGTCTCATGTTTAACTCTGGCTCTCTGTCTCTCTCATGTTTAACTCTGGCTCTCTGTCTCTCTCATGTTTAACTCTGGCTCTCTGTCTGTCTCATGTTTAACTCTGGCTCTCTGTCTGTCTCATGTTTAACTCTGGCTCTCTGTCTGTCTCATGTTTAACTCTGGCTCTCTGTCTGTCTCATGTTTAACTCTGGCTCTCTGTCTGTCTCATGTTTAACTCTGGCTCTCTGTCTGTCTCATGTTTAACTCTGGCTCTCTGTCTGTCTCATGTTTAACTCTGGCTCTCTGTCTGTCTCATGTTTAACTCTGGCTCTCTGTCTGTCTCATGTTTAACTCTGGCTCTCTGTCTGTCTCATGTTTAACTCTGGCTCTCTGTCTGTCTCATGTTTAACTCTGGCTCTCTGTCTGTCTCATGTTTAACTCTGGCTCTCTGTCTGTCTCATGTTTAACTCTGGCTCTCTGTCTGTCTCATGTTTAACTCTGGCTCTCTGTCTGTCTCATGTTTAACTCTGGCTCTCTGTCTGTCTCATGTTTAACTCTGGCTCTCTGTCTGTCTCATGTTTAACTCTGGCTCTCTGTCTGTCTCATGTTTAACTCTGGCTCTCTGTCTGTCTCATGTTTAACTCTGGCTCTCTGTCTGTCTCATGTTTAACTCTGGCTCTCTGTCTGTCTCATGTTTAACTCTGGCTCTCTGTCTGTCTCATGTTTAACTCTGGCTCTCTGTCTGTCTCATGTTTAACTCTGGCTCTCTGTCTGTCTCATGTTTAACTCTGGCTCTCTGTCTGTCTCATGTTTAACTCTGGCTCTCTGTCTGTCTCATGTTTAACTCTGGCTCTCTGTCTGTCTCATGTTTAACTCTGGCTCTCTGTCTGTCTCATGTTTAACTCTGGCTCTCTGTCTGTCTCATGTTTAACTCTGGCTCTCTGTCTGTCTCATGTTTAACTCTGGCTCTCTGTCTGTCTCATGTTTAACTCTGGCTCTCTGTCTGTCTCATGTTTAACTCTGGCTCTCTGTCTGTCTCATGTTTAACTCTGGCTCTCTGTCTGTCTCATGTTTAACTCTGGCTCTCTGTCTGTCTCATGTTTAACTCTGGCTCTCTGTCTGTCTCATGTTTAACTCTGGCTCTCTGTCTGTCTCATGTTTAACTCTGGCTCTCTGTCTGTCTCATGTTTAACTCTGGCTCTCTGTCTGTCTCATGTTTAACTCTGGCTCTCTGTCTGTCCTGTAGGCACGCTGCAGCAGAGACACAGGGAAGTCAGCTTCCAGTCTGGGTCTGGTGGACTTTGATCTGCTGAGCGTGATTGGCCGGGGCAGCTATGCCAAGGTCCTGCTGGTCCGACTCAAGAAGACAGAGAGGATTTACGCCATGAAGGTGGTTAAGAAGGAGCTGGTCAACGACGACGAGGTACTAAACAGACACACACACTGGTACCCGTAAACACACACACACACACACACACACACACACACGTAAACACGCATCCACACACACTGGTACATGTAAACCCCACACACACTTACATACACACATGATTGACACTTTGACAGGTGCTACCTGATCGATCATCTGTGCCATTTCTCCTCTCTCTGTCTGTCTGTTCTCTCTGTTCAAACATATTATCTGTCCATCTGATCTGTATCTATTCACTGTGTTCACACATCGTCAGTCTCCTCACATCACTAGGGCATCCACTCACTGTGCTTAGAATGACAGAAATCACTTCTTCTGCAGCCCTCATCAGATGGGAGCAGTCTGTCAACACCATTCACTGTGTGTTCAGCCATTCTCACTCCTAACATCTACTGTCTCATTCTGTATCCTGTCTGTTTCTGTCTGTCTGCCTGTCTCTGCCTGTCAGTCCATCTGTCCTCTATCAGATGGGCGGCTGGTCATTTCTACTAAACTTGTTGTGTTTTAAGACTTGATTTCCAAATGGTGTGTGTGTTGTAGGACATTGACTGGGTCCAGACAGAGAAGCACGTGTTTGAGCAGGCGTCCAACCACCCCTTCCTAGTGGGGCTTCACTCCTGTTTCCAGACTGAGAGCAGACTGTTCTTTATCATAGAGTATGTGAACGGAGGAGATCTGATGTTCCACATGCAGAGACAGAGGAAAATACCTGAGGAACACGCCAGGTGAGATCAGTGATGTCATGGCTACACCGGACTTGGAAATAATCCTGGGTCTGTTTCAATCTTACCCGACTGTAGTGCTGCTGTGTTTCTGTTTTACCTGATAATTAATTGCACCCATCTGGTGTCCCAGGTATAAATCAGTCCCTGATTACAGGGAAACAAATTATAACATTTAAAGCAGTGGAACTGGCTTCGAGGTCCAGATTTAAATTTTAGGGGTATGTCATGTCCGTTCCTCTGAAACACCCAGGACTACACATCTATTGTTCTCCCCCCAGTAGGCTCACGTTGCCAGACGTAAAATTCCCACATCTCTGAACCTAGAACCTTTGGGGCAGGCCACCAGCTCTAGCACCCCTGGGGTGTATTCATTATGTCGATTCTGTTGCAAAACGTTTCTTAAACGGACGCAAACGGGGTGGGACCTACCTGAATTTGTCCAATGCCAATAAATTTGCTTTTTAGTTGCAAAATGTTCCGTTTTGGACTAATAATTACACCTCTGATTCTATGAACCAAGGGCTTTGGTGATTAGCTGCGTAGCTCTAAGATGGTGGTGTGTGTGTGTGTTGAGTCTGACTAGTTCGTCAGCATCTCTCTGTGTGTGTCAGGTTTTACTCAGCAGAGATCAGCTTGGCGTTGAACTACCTCCATGAGAGAGGCATCATCTACAGAGACCTCAAACTGGACAACGTGCTGCTGGAGTCTGAGGGACACATCAAACTCACTGACTACGGCATGTGCAAGGTGGGTGTCGAAGTGTGTCCGTTGGCGTGTTTCTGTCTGTCTGTACTGTGTGTGTATCTTTTTTTGTGTGTGTGCGGTTGCAGTTGTCCCTGTACATCTTAAGCTTGTGTGTGTTACATTTGAGTCGTTTAGCAGAAGCTCTTATCCAGAGCGACTTACAGCAGTGAGTGCATACATTTTCATTCCTTTTTTGTACTGGTGCACCCTGGGAATGGAACCCAAAACCCTGGCATTGCAAGCGGCATGCTCTACCAACTGAGCCCAACGGGACCTGGAACGTTGTGAGATGTGTGTGTGCTTCCTGTGCTGTGTAGGAGGGCTTGAGGCCAGGGGACACCACCAGTACGTTCTGTGGGACCCCCAACTACATCGCCCCTGAGATACTGAGAGGAGAGGACTATGGTTTCAGCGTGGACTGGTGGGCTCTGGGGGTGCTGATGTTTGAGATGATGGCTGGACGGTCGCCCTTCGACATTGTAGGAAGCACCGACAACCCAGACCAGAACACAGAAGACTACCTATTCCAAGGTAATGCTGTTAGGACAGGGTCAAAGTTCATGTTATGGAAAGTACTCATATTGTTACTCTGTATTGGCCGATCCTCAAGAGAAAGTACGTGGTACTCTCATCAGTCAGCAAAAAATTATGTCTGTGCAACTAGGCTTGGGCGGTAAACGGTATATACCGTATACCGGGTTATTTGGAAATAGCCATGGGATGGTTTTTCAGTACCGTTGAGAAACAATTTCTAAAAATGTTCAATACTTTTTCATATTTGTAGCTACTTTTTAAGTAAATACTGCAGTGAACTTGTGCAACATGTTAGGAGATAAAGCATATTGCGTTCTGCATTTTACCTGTCACATTATTTTACATTATGAAGCTTCCCGTAGTTCCCCAGAACAGTTGAGCCAGTCACGTGTGTTTGTAACTAGCACAACAGGAGAAAGCGGGAGCTGGTGAGTTCAGCTGTGTAGTGACAGGTTGCGTTTCCGATCGAGTGCTCAGGAACTGCAACTATAGTTTCCCTTCACAGAAAATACATTCCTGCAACATATTTTGCAGAAAATAGCTTCATTGTCATCAGTGACAACAGAAGTCCAACACTATCTGTCTGTAAGTAAATTCTTACAATGAAAAAGCAAGGTATTTTTTTGCAAGAACGATGCGTGTCCATCATATTTCTAATGTTTATCACAGAACAAATGTAGCCAGCTACATTCCCTAATGTTTTGTTTAAAGTTAATCTTGCGTCTTACGGGAGGAAAATAGTCTGTCTACACTGAGAAAAGTAGCTACACGTCAGTCAGAGCGCTGTCTTTTGATAGAATATCCGTTCGTGAAATGTCATCCGAGTGGAAAAGTGCAACTGAAGCACAAAATGAGTTTGACGACAAACAGGAATTACAATAAGAAGCATTTTAGATCTGCGTTTACTGAAACGCAGCAAGATAAAAAATCCCTGCGTGAAAAACAAGTAATTCTGTTTAACTCGACTCCTAAGTTTAACTTGCTAGTTATCTAAGTGGCTGAATTAATAAGGACATCATATTGTGTTAGCTGTCTGCCATTCATCTTGGGATGAGTTATCTGTACAGCTGTCACTGCGGCTTGATCTCCTGTCGGCTCCTCCCCCGTCTTCTCTGAGCAGAGCAAGCAGGCCTGTTGCCCTAGCTACTCCAGACTCCGCACAGACACGGTGTGTACACAGCAGGCCTGTTGCCCTAGCTACTCCAGACACGGTGTGTACACAGCAGGCCTGTTGCCCTAGCTACTCCAGATGCCGCACAGACACGGTGTGTACACAGCAGGCCTGTTGCCCTAGCTACTCCAGACGCCGCACAGACACGGTGTGTACACAGCAGGCCTGTTGCCCTAGGGACTCCAGACTCCGCACAGACACGGTGTGTACACAGCAGGCCTGTTGCCCTAGCGACTCCAGATTCCATACAGACACGGTGTGTACACAGCAGGCCTGTTGCCCTAGCGACTCCAGACTCCGCACAGACACGGTGTGTACACAGCAGGCCTGTTGCCCTAGCGACTCCAGACTCCACACAGACACGGTGTGTACACAGCAGGCCTGTTGCCCTAGCGACACCAGATTCCACACAGACACGGTGTGTACACAGCAGGCCTGTTGCCCTAGCGACTCCAGACTCCACACAGACACGGTGTGTACACAGCAGGCCTGTTGCCCTAGCGACTCCAGACTCCACACAGACACGGTGTGTACACAGCAGGCCTGTTGCCCTAGCGACTCCAGATTCCACACAGACACGGTGTGTACACAGCAGGCCTGTTGCCCTAGCGACACCAGATTCCACACAGACACGGTGTGTACACAGCAGGCCTGTTGCCCTAGCGACACCAGATTCCACACAGACACAGTGTGTACACAGCAGGCCTGTTGACCTAGCGACTCCAGACTCCGCACAGACACGGTGTGTACACAGCAGGCCTGTTGCCCTAGCGACACCAGATTCCACACAGACACGGTGTGTACACAGCAGGCCTGTTGCCCTAGCGACACCAGACTCCACACAGACACAGTACTATTCCTCCTTCAGACAAGCATGCGTCTCAACTATGTTCATTTGTATAATGTCTCTCGTTCACATTCGCTTGTAAATATCCGAACTCACCAAAAATTACATTCAGTAGCTCCTACCTAATACATGTATAGTTTTATGAGCGGGATTGCCTGTCTTTGTAATTTGTTTATTTTTTGTTTGGGCTCATTAGCATATTTGGCTAGCAGCATCTATTGAAATGTGCTATTAAGTGTGCTAATTTTGTTAGCATTCAGTTAATAGACACCCAATTGTCTCTTTTGGGGGTATTTTTTTGACGCCCTGTTGTGTACTAAACCGGTAATACAGTACATCCCGGGATGAGAGAGAAGGTAAGAATATCTGTATACTGCCAACCCTACTGTGCACCTGTGCATTAAAAGTCTGATGTTCTTGAGGGCTGGCTGGGATAGTGGTAATGCTGCAGTGCCTGACACATGTCCACAGTGTCAGCATATCGGTTTCAATAAGGTATTTTTCACAGCCTCTCTCTTTATATCCACTCTGTCACTATTGTAAAAGCCCTCTCAAAATCTAATCTAATCTCTCTCCTCCTCTGTAGTAATATTGGAAAAACAGATCAGGATTCCTCGATCGTTGTCAGTCAAAGCTGCCAGCGTCCTCAAGGGCTTCCTCAACAAGGTAACTACTGCACACTCCCGCCTCCTCTCCGTCCCTCCCTCCCGCCTCCTCTCTCTCCCTCCCTCCGTCCCTCCCGCCTCCTCTCCCTCCCTCTCTCCTGTCTGTCTCGTTATATATGTTGTAATTTCCTCACACCCTTCTCTTTCTTTGTTGCTCTCCCTCTCTTCCACTTCTCCCTCCCTCTCTTCTATCTCTCTCACAGGAACCTAAGGAGCGGCTAGGATGTCACCCCCAGACGGGCTTCGCTGACATCATGGGTCACCCCTTCTTCCGAAACGTAGACTGGGACCTTGTGAGTCATCGTGTCTTCTTTCTTTCTCACTTCTATCTTTCTCTGTCTGTCTTTTTCTGTGTTCTATCAGTGTTCTCTGGTGTTGAGGTGGGTTAGAGCACCATCACCCAACAGAGACGGTGAATCATTGTTTTCATTCAAACAAAGCAGCAGAATTCTCACCAATGATAATTAACTTCAACACTGTGAACGACGGACAGTGAGACCAAATCAACTCCTATACTGTTTCCACATAGTTGAGGGTCATCACCTTAGACAAGCCCAGACAGTCTCCTTTCCCACCAGGGAACAAGACAGGCCAATGGGATGTATCGGTTCTCTAAGGGCAGGTTTCTCAGACTCATATTAAACCAATTCCTGGACTAAGTTGTTAGGTCACAGTGGTTCTGTTAGATGTTAGATGTTCACCACCAATAAGCAGTAACATGGTTAACCTCATGATGTCACCTGTTGCATCAATGTAAAAAACAGGAGACACCAGGGTTGGGGTCAATTCCATTTCAATTCAGATTTTCAATATTCTGGAAAAATGGAATTGGAATTTCAGTTTACTTCCTGAATTGTAAAGGAATTGACTCCAACCATGGTAATGGGCCAGACACACTCCCAAGGCAATCTCTCTAGTTCCACCCACCCACCCTCCTGCCAGCTAAACAAACAGGCTGTCCTCTAGACATGCCTCCAGTCCCAGACCAGCTCAGGAGCAGCCTGACCTCTTCCCCCTGTTTGGTCTGGACTGCTGCTGTCCTGACTGGCTGGCTGGCTCTCTGTCTGGAAGGATCAGGTTACACTGCTGGGCTGCCTCCCCCTCCACTCAGTCTCACCTCATAAACAACAGGTGGCAGCCTGCCCATGCAGTACTCTAGTCTACCTGCAGGGGGGGCAGTACTGGGTCAACACACTGCAGGCTGTCTGTCTGGCCTCTGAGTTTACAGTGGAGTTTTCACTAAGCCACAGCACAGTCACTAATATTGTTTCAGAGAGAAACAGGGAGATTGGCTTTTGGTAAAATCATTTTTGTTAGACTGTTTCATACGCTGACCTCTGTTTCATACGCTGAACCTCTGTTTCATACGCTGAACCTCTGTTTCATACGCTGAACCTCTGTTTCATACGCTGAACCTCTGTTTCATACGCTGAACCTCTGTTTCATACGCTGAACCTCTGTTTCATACGCTGAACCTCTGTTTCATACGCTGAACCTCTGTTTCATACGCTGACCTCTGTTTCATACGCTGAACCTCTGTTTCATACGCTGAACCTCTGTTTCATACGCTGAACCTCTGTTTCATACGCTGATCCTCTGTTTCATACGCTGAACCTCTGTTTCATACGCTGATCCTCTGTTTCATACGCTGAACCTCTGTTTCATACGCTGACCTCTGTTTCATACACTGAACCCCATTTGAAGTCTTGTTTGTAAATAAGACTTGTTGGTTGAAACATGCTGCTTGCTGTATAAAGTTGGCTGTAAGTAGCTTTGGATAAAATAGCTTCATATACATTATTTTAAAAGAGTATCAAGCTCAAGGGTGTGTCTGTGTCTGCCCGCCCTCTGACCCCATTGCCTTGTGTTGTTTCAGATGGAACAAAAGCAGGTGGCTCCTCCATTCAAACCCAACATCTCAGGAGAGTTTGGACTGGACAGCTTCGACACCCAGTTTACCAACGAGCCCATCCAGCTCACGCCTGATGACGAGTGAGTGTCCTAATGGCTGGCTGGTCAGACTGTCTCTGTCTGTCATTCTTCATGAATCAGTTTTATTTATTTGATTAATCTTCATTTAAACAGGGAGTCACTCTTTTACAAGAGAGCCCTGTATACATTTACAAATAAAACCCACTACATAAATAAAACTCAATACATAAATAAAACCCACTACATAAATAAAACCCACTACATAAATAAAACCCACTACATAAATAAAACCCACTACATAAATAAAACCCACTACATAAATAAAACCCACTACATAAATAAAACCCACTATAATATAATACACATTAAACATATTTAAGAAAAGCAATCGCATTCGTTTACATACGTCTCCAGTCAATCATTTGAAATGTCTGAAAGGAATTTTGTGTATTGTTCCACACAAAGGGCAGGAAAAACTCAAATCAGATTTTCCTAACTCTATGGAGACCAACGGGATCTCCAGAGTTATCCATCCCTGAGAACGGGTTTGGTCATTTGTTCGTCTAAAATAAATCAATGAAGTGATCTACAGTGGAAGTTTCTGCCAGACTGCTTTGTGAATAAATAAGAGACAATGCAGATATCTTACAGAGGTCTATCCCACATGTTTATAAAGAACACAATGAGTCCGAAAAACATCTTGCTGAGTGGAGTACTGAATCCTATGGTTTGAAAACAGAGGCTGCCTGTGATGGAGGTTACTAGACCTGTGAATTACTTCCCGATCAGTACTGTCATAGGACCCCCTTAACCGCTGTTCCTTTCCTGTATTCCAGTGACGCGGTGAAGAAGATCGACCAGTCGGAGTTTGAAGGGTTCGAGTACATCAACCCTCTCCTGATGTCGGCCGAGGAGTGTGTGTGAACTAGGTGTGTGTGGGAGCGGACGCAGCACGCCACCTCGTGTCCTCGACGACGTCACTAGTTAGCTCTGCATGGTTACCAGACAACACGGCGATGACATCATCAAAGAGCGTCCTGCTGTTGGATAGAGGCGGAGAGCCGCCGGGGCTCTCAGACAAGAGACACTAACTTGCCAAACCAATCTCACATAGTGTGTATGTGTCACAAATGGCACCTTATACTCTACGTGTAGTGCACTAGGGAATGGGGTGCCATTTTGGATGAACGTCACTGTCCTCTTTTTTTTAACCACTAGTCTTTAAAACCTACGTTCTCTCTTAATTATTTTTGTATCATGTATCAAATCCGCACTGATTTCCTCATTGGTCATCAGAGTGCAGGCTCTCAGTAGCCAATGAGGCTTGGAGGTGGTTGGTTACCTAGGTTACTGGACACAAAGGGGGGGTGGGGGGAGAGGGACACAGACGTCCACAGAGAACAAACTAACCCTCCTCTCTTCTTCCCAGCTTGGTGGTTAATGCATACTTTATTTGTAAATAATAAGAATGATGTTTAGCCAAGGCCTTTTAACCCCAAGCCAGATCACCAGGGAACAATAGTTGAAAACTGTTTCATGTTCACTACATGTATCATGATGAGCGTTGCAGCACCATGTTTGTAGAGGACAGAAGAAGAAGAACAAGAGGACAACAGCATTAAAAAAAAAAAAAAAAACACCAATCTATATATTTTTCTCATTTTATTTAATGAAATGGCAGTCTGTACGCTGGTCAATGTCCCAAAGTGTTACGCCGTCGTCAAGCCTGTTCTACCGTCATAACCACAGGTTGGCTCACTATTGTTTACGTTTACAGTAGTCTTCGTGGCAACTTCCAGGACAGAGACGGTTCCAGGTTAAAGCGATTGCCATCTCAGCAGCCAACCAACACTAACTAACGTAGTTACTGACAAAAGGCAAATCTCAAATGGCATCCTATACTATATAAAGTGCGCAACAAAAGTACTCTACAATAACACTGCAAGATTAAGAGTTAGGGGGTTGTTATGGATACAAACACACTGTGAATGGAAGAGTTTACTGTGAGGAGAGGATTTGGATACGAGTGGGCTGGACCACTAGCTGAGTTAGGGCATAGTGTGCCATTTGGGATGCATACCCAATCTAGTGCACTACTTTTGGTCATAGCCCTATGGGCCCTGGTCAATGGGCCATTTTTATTTTTTACCTTTATTTAACTTGGCAAGTCAGTTTAAGAACAAATTCTTATTTACAATGACGGCCTCGGAACAGTGGGTTAACTGCCTTGTTCAGGGGCAGAACGACAGATTTTTACCTTGTCAGCTCAGGGATTCGATCTTGCAACCTTTCGGTTACTAGTCCAACGCTCTCACTAGTTAGCTCTGCATGGTTACTAGACAACCCGGCGATGACATCATCAAAGAGCGTCCTGCTGTCGGATAGAGAGATGTGTGTCCTAATATTAGCCAGAAAAATTATATGAATATTCTTTTTCCCTCTGTTCATTTTTAAAATAGAATGCCTTTCTGAAACTCTTGGTATATATCTGTTTTCACAATATATATATAAAAATAAAGTTTCTACAGTTTTCTCTAGTCCATGTCTGTGAATCAGTTTGAATATGAATGATAAGGATGGAGTCAGACCGTCGATCTCCTGGACCACTTCTGACACTACAGATGAAGCTCTTGAAAGAGATTTTCATCAAATCTAATAAGAAACACTATCAAAGCATTTAACAGCTTCAATTTATATTCCAAGTTCTGAATAGAGAGGTTAAAAAAAAACATTTGTTCAGTCTCAAATGGCACCCTATGCCCTATATAGCACACTTCTTTAGATCAGAGCTCTATGGGCCCTGGTGAAAAAAACAACTGCACTAAATGGAGAATAGGGTGCCATTTTGGGTGACGATTGGGTTGCTGCCAAAGTGTTTTAAAGTGGTGCCAAGTGGTGATTGGAGGAACAAACACTCTTCAGAATTTTTGTCATGTTACTTTATATTGCAATGTATTTTTTTGTAACTTTTTTTAAAAAATTAAATCAAATGTGCTGTTACTCTAATGATTGATCGCTACATTGATTGGTGATATTGTTATTGTGTGAAACCTGTTTGAAAACACTTTGATGAGGATGATGTGTGATTTCATCCAGAGGAGCCTACTGAATGCTTAACAGGATGTAAATACAGATTTCACAAAATAAACATTTTATTTCCCTCCCTGTCTGTGTTGCTGTTTGTCTCTGTTACTGGTTGTCTCGTGCTATCGCTGTCCGTCTGTCTCTCTGTTCATTGGTCTGTTAGTGTGTCTATCTCTGATACTGGTTGTCTCGTGCTATCGCTGTTCGCCTGTCTCTCTGTTACTGGTTGTCTCGTGCTATCGCTGTTCGCCTGTCTCTCTGTTACTGGTTGTCTCGTGCTATCGCTGTTCGTCTGTCTCTCTGTTACTGGTTCTCTCGTGCTATCGCTGTTCGTCTGTCTCTGTTACTGGTTCTCTCGTGCTATCGCTGTTCGTCTGTCTCTCTGTTACTGGTTGTCTCGTGCTATCGCTGTCCGTCTATCTCTCTGTTCATTGGTCTGTTAGTGTGTCTATCTCTGTTACTGGTTGTCTCGTGCTATCGCTGTTCGTCTGTCTTTCTGTTACTGGTTGTCTCGTGCTATCGCTGTCCGTCTGTCTCTCTGTTCATTGGTCTGTTAGTGTGTCTGTCTCTGTTACTGGTTGTCTCGTGCTATCGCTGTCCGTCTGTCTCTCTGTTACTGGTTGTCTCGTGCTATCGCTGTCCGTCTGTCTCTCTGTTCATTGGTCTGTTAGTGTGTCTATCTCTGATACTGGTTGTCTCGTGCTATCGCTGTTCGCCTGTCTCTCTGTTACTGGTTGTCTCGTGCTATCGCTGTTCGTCTGTCTCTCTGTTACTGGTTCTCTCGTGCTATCGCTGTTCGTCTGTCTCTCTGTTACTGGTTCTCTCGTGCTATCGCTGTTCGTCTGTCTCTCTGTTACTGGTTGTCTCGTGCTATCGCTGTTCGTCTGTCTCTCTGTTACTGGTTGTCTAGTGCTATCGCTGTCCGTCTGTCTCTCTGTTCATTGGTCTGTTAGTATGTCTGTCTCTGTTACTGGTTGTCTCGTGCTATCGCTGTTCGTCTGTCTCTCTGTTACTTGTTGTCTCGTGCTATCGCTGTTCGTCTGTCTCTCTGTTACTGGTTGTCTCGTGCTATCGCTGTTCGTCTGCCTCTCTGTTACTGGTTGTCTCGTGCTATCGCTGTTCGTCTGTCTCTCTGTTACTGGTTGTCTCGTGCTATCGCTGTCCGTCTGTCTCTCTGTTCATTGGTCTGTTAGTGTGTCTATCTCTGATACTGGTTGTCTCGTGCTATCGCTGTTCGCCTGTCTCTCTGTTACTGGTTGTCTCGTGCTATCGCTGTTCGTCTGTCTCTCTGTTACTGGTTGTCTAGTGCTATCGCTGTCCGTCTGTCTCTCTGTTCATTGGTCTGTTAGTGTGTCTATCTCTGTTACTGGTTGTCTCGTGCTATCGCTGTTCGTCTGTCTTTCTGTTACTGGTTGTCTCGTGCTATCGCTGTCCGTCTGTCTCTCTGTTCATTGGTCTGTTAGTGTGTCTGTCTCTGTTACTGGTTGTCTCGTGCTATCGCTGCCCGTCTGTCTCTCTGTTACTTGTTGTCTCGTGCTATCGCTGTTCGTCTGTCTCTCTGTTACTGGTTGTCTCGTGCTATCGCTGTTCGTCTGTCTCTCTGTTCATTGGTCTGTTAGTGTGTCTGTCTCTGTTACTGGTTGTCTCGTGCTATCGCTGTTCGTCTGTCTCTCTGTTACTGGTTGTCTCGTGCTATCGCTGTTCGTCTGTCTCTCTGTTACTGGTTGTCTCGTGCTATCGCTGTTCGTCTGTCTCTCTGTTCATTGGTCTGTCAGTGTGTCTGTCGCTGTTTGTCTGTCAGTGTGTGTCTATGTCCGTCTGGCTGGCTCGCTGTGTCTGTCCATCTGCCTGTTTGTCCTGTCCATCTCTGTCTACCTGACTAGGTGTCCGTCTCTGTCAATCTGTCTGCCTGACTAGGTGTCTGTCTGTTTTACCGATACCTGTTTTATGTTTTAAATGAACCTGAGAGGTAGATCACAAAGCAGTTTCATTAGGCTTGATAAACACTAAGAGTTCTAGATTCTGTCTAAATCCACACTGCAGCAGCAGCTTGTCTCCTGTAGTCATGTGATGTGACGTTGCCAGACGTTTGGCTCCCTCAGGTAAAAGGTCACTGTCACGAGAGCTGTCCTCTTTCCTCTGCCCTCCTCGGTCTCCTCTGCCCTCCTCGGTCTCCTCTGCCCTCCTCGGTCTCCTCTTCTCTCTCCTCGGTTTCCTCGGTCTCCTCTTCTCTCTCCTCGGTTTCCTCGGCCTCCTCTTCTCTCTCCTCTGCCCTCCTCGGTCTCCTCTTCTCTCCTCTGCGCTCACCTGCCGTTCTTAACCCTCTAACACAGTGGTTCTTAAACCTCGGGGATACCCAGACATTTCATAGTTTTGTTGTAGCCCTGAACTAGTTTACCTGATTTAAGTAGTCAAGGGCTTGAGGATTAGTTGACAAGTTGAATCAGGTTTGATCTGGAATACATCAAATAAATGGAATGGCTGGGGGTCCCTGAGGAAGTTGGAGAACCTCTGCTCTCCTCTACTTTCTCTCACCTCTACTCTCTCTTTCTCCTCTACCCTTCTCTCTCTTTCTTCTCTACCCTTCTCGCTCTTTCTCCTCTCTCCTACCCTTCTCTCTCTTTCTCCTCTCTCCTACCCTTCTCTCTCTTTCTCCCCTCTCCTACCCTTCTCTCTCTTTCTCCTCTACCCTTCTCTCTCTTTCTTCTCTACCCTTCTCTCTCTTTCTTCTCTACCCTTCTCGCTCTTTCTCCTCTCTCCTACCCTTCTCTCTCTTTCTCCTCTACCCTTCTCTCTCTCTCCTACCCTTCGCTCTCTGTCTCTCTCGTTATTATATCTCAACGGTTTCATCAACACCCCTTGTCTCCCAATCTAAAAGCCTGGGTGGAAAATATATTGTAAAACCGCATGCGATACTGTACTGTAAATCAAACTTCCTCCATGAAGGACATAAAGGGATACATGTCTCTTCCCATAATCCTGTTCTTCTAAAACTCTGGCCTTCTCAGGTGCTACGCTGCAGCATCACCCCTCACCATCTCAGCCCCTGGAACACAGAGGGTGTGTCACAAATGTCACCCTATTCCCTACATAGTTCACCACTGTTGACCAGGGTCCGTAGGGCTCTGGTCAAAAGTAGTGCACTATGTAAGGAGTAGGATGACATTTGGGATGCAGGCTGTATAGTTAATGATGTAAAACGGTGGAGGATCTGAAAAACATCCTGCTTTAATTGCTCTTATCTTGTCTGCTACCCCCCCCCCCCCCCCCCCCCCCCCCCCCACCTAGAGGGGTTTAATTAAGCAATAAAACAATCTATCTACTGTTCTGTTCAGCAGGAAAAACACAACGACCCCTTTTGTTAAACACACACTGTAATGTGTAGTGTACTTCTCGGTGTTGCAGTGCATGCCAATGTGCGTACCAAATGTCACTATTCCGTATATAGTGCACCATAGGGCTCTGGTCAAAAGTAGTGCACTACATATAGGGAATAGGGTGTGATTTGTGATATGTGTATGTACTTCAAGGTGCTACATTCTACTACATACTAAACACAGTCTTGGAGGCAACGTTATCATCATAGCTAATGACACTCTATGACTCTGTTGAATCAGTGTGTGTGAT
Organism: Salvelinus namaycush; assembly: GCF_016432855.1. NCBI lineage: Eukaryota > Metazoa > Chordata > Actinopteri > Salmoniformes > Salmonidae > Salvelinus > Salvelinus namaycush. The sequence goes on from NC_052317.1 coordinate 38,696,678, forward strand.
CCAACAACCTTCTTGGTCTTTGTCAATAAATCAACGATGAGTCATTGTCGTCACATCCCCCACACCACATAGCGCTGCGGGATTCAGAGAGCTGCTATGTACAGATTGGTTTCGGTAATAGTGTGTGTTTTACTACTGTCATTATAAATGATATAGTGACGGCATCTCCAGTGTCATTCATTCAATTTATCAGCCACTGCGTCTAAAATGATTGTTAATATTGCCACTTTAGTGTGAACACAATATTCTTACCTTTTCTACTCAAGTTGAATCGTACTACCAAGCATGCACAGAACACTGGGGGTCAGAGGTGAGGACAGGGACTGGGGGTCAGAGGTGAGGACAGGGACTGGGGGTCAGAGGTGGTGACAGGGACTTGGGGTCAGAGGTGGTGACAGGGACTGGGGGTCAGAGATGGTGACAGGGACTAGGGGTCAGAGATGGTGACAGGGACTAGGGGTCAGAGATGGTGACAGGAACTAGGGGTCAGGTGGAGACAGGGACTGGGGGTCAGATGTGGAGACAGGGACTCGGGGTCAGATGTGGAGACAGGGACTCGGGGTCAGAGGTGGAGACAGGGACTGGGGGTCAGAGGTGGTGACAGGGACTGGGGGTCAGAGGTGGTGACAGGGACTCGGGGTCAGAGGTGGTGACAGGGACTCGGGGTCAGAGGTGGAGACATGGGGTTCATTCATTTATGATTGATCATAGAGTCTAGTTTAGTGATTTTATTTCATTGGTACATAGAGAATGTGTGTATGACAGCTGGGCAGCAATAGAATAAGGATCTGGTCATAGGTGTCATATAGAGTGTCTGGACGGCTTCCCTGAAGACACAGAGGATTTATCCATATTCTACCCAGAATATATCCTGTAAAATATGTGAATAGATTTCATTCTATGTGTACTGCTGGTTTTGCGGCCCGAGTGGAATAAATATAATTCCCCTTTGAAGTAAATCAATAAAACAAAAGATTTGTGAAAGTATTGAACATTTCCCACAATATGCCAGAATTCAACTGTATATTTACTACTAATCCAGACATATCTTGTTATATGCCTAGACCTCGTCCTGCAATATTCTAATGAAGTGTGGCTTTTAATAAATAAACGGTTCTAATAGACTTAAACAAGAGATGGCGGTAGAATGTGTTGTGAGGTCTTATTCCCCCAGGGTGCACTTAGTGTCAGGCTCAATAGGAGTTGAGACAGAGCCCAGGCTAACAGAGAGGTTCATCAATGTGCTAGCTAGTAACTCCACTCTGTTCTCCTACTCTTTTCCTTTCCCAGTCCTCTGACCATGCCACAACAACTGTTGTGTCCCAAATGGCACCCTATTCACTATGTTGTGCACTACTTTTGCCCAGAGCCCTTACTCTACCACCTCAGCCAACAGCTCTGTGTTTATCAGGACCTAATGAACATTCAGCATTGGCTATTTTATTGTACGTATGAGATACATGTTTTATCACAGCAGCAGCACACCTTGTGATGTTATTACAGGGAAATCAATGTCTCTTGTGCTCTGCGGCTGGATAGGAGGAGAGAGTGTGTCCCAAATTGATCCCTATACTGTATAATGTGTTAGAATGTTGACCAGGCTGGGCCCATGGGGCTTTGGATCAAAATGTATGCACTATGAAGGAACTAGTGTGCCATTTGTGTTTCAGACAGAATGTACACTGTTACACAGCTATGGCTTCAAGCTCTCACAATACATCTGCTGACCTCGCTGTCGTATGAGAGCCAGCCTGGAGGTGCTGGCCGGGGTCGTTTATCAAACCTTTATCATGCCGCTCACAAACAGACACACAAAAGAAACGTACTTGCACACATACGCACATTAGGCTGTGACATCAGAGTGTGAGTCAGACCGTCAGACAGACAGTGAGGGAGAATAACGTGTCCTCTCTCTCGCAGGCAGGCAGCTCGATAAGCCTCTCAATGAACAGCCTCTCAGTGTACAGCCACCGTCTGATTAACAGTTACATGACAAGGCTCAGGGGGCATCCCAAATGGCACCCTATTCCCTATACAGTACACTACTTTTGACCAGGGCCCAAAGGGCTTTGGTGAAAAGTAGTGCACTATGTAGGGAATAGGGTGCCATTTGGGATGCACACTCTCTCGGCTGGGGGGCAGTTGGGTTTAATTTGGGAGAAAAGCTGTGAGGACATGGACAAATCACAGAGAGATCTTTAATTGCTAGGACAAAAATATCTTGTGAAAATGTAAATGTTTTTATAACTGACCATAAAACAAATTGAGGTTTAAATGAATGGCATCTTTAAACAATCAAAGAGCTTAAATTATGTTGTAAGTAGCTCTATCTGCCTTAGACTAAACTTTTGACATTTCCTTTTTGTAGCAGTTGATGTAATTCTTCAATAACACAAACCCCAAAGGAAATCTGGGGGAGGAAAATAGGTTTATTCGAAGAGGACAAATCATACGGGGAGGTAGATGGTCATTCTCCTCTGTCCTCAGTGATGCTCTCATGTGGTTCTCTCCAGTGGATCTCTCCTGTCGTTCTCTCCTGTGATTATCTCCCCAGAACAAAAGGACAGGATCTAGTTTTATAACCCAGCCCTAGCCTGTGGTTGACCAATTAGAAGTCCTTGCGGTACAACTGGGCCAATGGCCAAATAACAAGTATCCTGTTTCAGGCTCACTGTATAGACAAATTCCTCCCATGTCTCTGACCCATTGATAAATAATTCCCTATTACAGAAAAAAAACACTATTTCCATTAATCGTTAATTCAATTGACTTCTCGTCCTTTTGACCTCTCGTACTCTGTCTCTGCGTTGTGTATTTATCTTCAAAATATTTGTATACTTTCTTACAGTGACTTGCGAAAGTATTCACCCCCTTGGCATTTTTCCTATTTTGTTGCCTTACAACCTGGAATTAAAATTTGTATCATCTGATTTACACAACATGCCTACCATTTTGAGGATGCAACATATTTTTTATTGTGAAACAAACAAGAAATAAGACAAAAAAACAGAACTTGAGTGTGCATAACTATTCACCCCCCCAAAGTCAATACTTTGTAGAGCCACCTTTTACAGCAATTACAGCTGCAAGTCTCTTGGGGTATTTCTCTATAAGCTTGACATCTATCCGCTGGGATTTTTGCCCATTCTTCAAGGCAAAACTGTTCCAGCTCCTTCAAGTTAGATGGGTTCCGCTGGTGTACAGCAATCTTTAAGTCATACCACAGATTCTCAATTGGATTGAGGTCTGGGCTTTGACTAGACCATTCCAAGACATTTAAATGTTTCCCCTTAAACCACTCGAGTGTTGCTTTAGCAGTATGCTTAGGGTCATTGTCCTGCTGGATGGTGAACCTCCGTCCCAGTCTCAAATCACTGGAAGACTGAAACAGGTTTCCCTCAATAATTTCCCTGTATTTAACACCATTCATCCTTCCTTCAATTCTGACCAGTTTCCCAGTTCCTGCCGATGAAAAACATCCCCAAAGCATGATGCTGCCACCACCATGCTTCACTGTGGGGATGGGGTGATGAGAGGTGTTGGGTTTGCACCAGACATAGCATTTTCCTTGATGGCCAAAAAGCTCAATTTTAGTCTCATCTGACCAGAGTACCTTCTTCCATATGTTTGGGGAGTCTCCCACATGCCTTATGGCGAACACCAAACGTGTTTGCTTATTTTTTTTTTTAAGCAATGGCTTTTTTTCTGGCCCCTCTTCCGTAAAGCACAGCTCTGTGGAGTGTACGGCTTAAAGTGGTCCTATGGATAGATACTCCAATCTCTGCTGTGGAGCTTTGCAGCTCCCTAAGGGTTATCTTTGGTCCCTTTGTTGCCTCTCGGATTAAGCCCTCCTTGCCTGGTCTATGAGTTTTGGCCTCTGCCTCTCTTGGCAGGTTTGTTTTGGTGCCATATTCTTTCCATTTTTTAATAATGCATTCAATGGTGCTCTGTGGGATGTTCAAAGTTTCAGATATTTTTTTATAACCCAACTCTGATCTGTACTTCTCCAAAACTTTGTCCCTGACCTGTTTGGAGAGCTCCTTGGTCTTCATGGTGCCACTTGCTTAGTGGTGTTGCAGACTTCAGGGTCTTTCAGAATAGGTGTATAGGTGTATGAATAGGTGTATGATCTCACTGAGCTCATGTGACAGATCATGTGACACTTAGATTGCACACAGGTGGACTTTATTTAACTAATTATGTGACTTCTGAAGGTAATTGGCACCAGATCGTATTTAGGGACTTAATAGCAAATGGGGTGAATACATATGCACGCACCACTTTTCCGTTTTTTATTTTTTAGAATTTTTTGAAATAAGTAATTTTTTTCATTTCACTTCAACAATTTGGACTATTTTGTGTATGTCTAATACATGTTAATCTATTTAAATTACAGGTTGTAATGCAACAATATAGGAAAAATGCCAAGGTGGATGAATTATTTTGCAAGGCACTGTACTTATATTGAAACTGGAATCATTAATGGTAAAACAGCCACGTCCGTTTACAATATTATAACCTAACGTGTGAGGCATAACAGAAACGCCTGAGCAGAGTTCCCATATCCGGTGTTCAGCAGAAAAGGAAGTTACGTTGAAAATATCTGAATGCCTGAAAACTAGAACATCCCATTGTTGGCAACTCCTCTAAGGCTCACAATATTACAACAACAAAGATGTTACTGTAAACAACCAACACTGTTCCCCCCCCCCCCCCCCCCAGACATCCTCGCACCCGCGATAGAAGAGCACAATATGTACTGCAATTATATTTTTCATGCTCCTCAGCTCTGCAACAAAAACAAAAACTGTGGTGGGGTGGCCAGTGGCGCTGTTTCCCCCTACTGCGGATTCCATTTTCTATTTGTACTGCCAATCTCTCTAATGAAGAGAGGGATTGCCTAGTGCAGGGTTTCGCAAACTGCGGCCTGTGGGTCAGATTCAATGGGAGGTTTGAGTAAAATACAAAAAATACATTTTGAGAGGGGTGATGACTAATTTGGGTAAAAATTTACACACACTTGAAAGTCTAAAACGAGATAGAAAGTATGTAGAAAGTATCATGGATTTATATATTTCAAAATAACTGCAATTTTTCTGGCCCGCAAATAGATTTTGACAAACAAATCATACCACAACAAAATGTGCTGCCCTCCATTGAATTTCAAAATGTCGGTCTGGGCCTTGAGCAAAAAGGTTTGCCCACACCTGGCCTAGTGTATATAATGTGAGTCTAATATGAAATATTACACATTTACATATAGCCTATAGGGAAACTGCCCTAGCCCTTCTGATTCTCAGGGAGGGGGTAGGGCTTTAAACATGGTAGTCAGTGTGTGGACAGTAGATAGAGCTGAAACCATAGCACCGCAGCCCTTCCCTTTCCACATATCATATTCAAAAAAAAGCCAATGACTCATCCATGATACAGGACAAAGTCTGAGGAAGCCCCAGCCAGCAGCAACGCAGTCACAGGCGTAAATCATTAATAGGTGCATCCTAAATGGCACTCTATTTGTTATTTTTTTATTTTTATTTTTATTTTTTTTACATTTCGCTATATATAGTGCACTACAGCCCTGTGGACCAGGGCCCTACTTTTGACCAGGGCCCTACTTTTGACCAGGGCCCTACGTTTGACCAGGGCCCTACTTTTGACCAGGGCCCTACTTTTGACCAGGGCCCTACGTTTGACCAGGGCCCTACGTTTGACCAGGGCCCTACGTTTGACCAGGGCCCTACTTTTGACCAGGGCCCATAGGGTTCTGGTCAAAATAGTGGACTCTGTCGGCCAGAAATAGGTTGCCATTTGGAACGCATCTCTAATTATCAGCCCTGTCAGAGCAGAGGCCACAAGCAGCCCTACATGTTTTTTTTTTGAGGGGGCACTGATCATTCCCCATATCTATTATATATATTTTTTTATTAATTATGAATTGTGTGTAAAATATATTGTATATATTTCATGTACAAATGTATTAGAAAATAAGGGCGCTGTGTTCTGCCCTCTCAGTTTCAATGGGCCTGACGCCTCAGTTCAATCAATCCAGACAAGACATTTCAGCCAAACTCCACATTCATTAACACAGTGAGCAATCCACCTCTTTTACGCCCCACTCTCATCACAGGCACCAGCTAGTGAATCACACAGCTATGACTTTAACTGGCGCCAGGTCTAAGGTATGACTTATTGACATTGCAGGTAAACATAATTTCCCTCGCTTTCTTCATTTTGCTGGGGAAATGCATTCTGAATAGATACTGTAAGTGTAACATTTTAAATAGAATGGGGAGAGGTTTTTATGGGGGGGGGGGTCCCAAAATGACCTCAGCTTGGTAAATGGATTTGATGTGTTGTATTTTATCTCTTATCCTCAAACAACCTTTCGTATGTTTCTTTCCTATGTTTACAAACTTGACTGAAAGCCCAAATTCATTGTGTTGTTTGGTGTGATCAGCTGCCAAACTAATGTCACCCCAGGACATGATGTTACTGGGAAAAAGATCAACAAAGTGTTAAAACATAACAAATAAACCAAACAATATGAACCAAATAGATATATTATAAATAAAATATGGTATAGTATAGATATGCCTGTGTATGTTGATAATTGTTTTAAATAATTTAATAATAAGATAATTGTTTTAAATAGAACATATTCTTAATAGTGGGCCATTTACAGAGTGTAAACCTTAGTTAATATGTAACCTAAATATACTAGACTCAAGGACATCAAGAACAGAACGAATGCGAATCCAAACAAATCGTTATATGGCCGGGTTATATGGTTGGTGAGGCGCTCTCGCTCTCACTCACTCACTTAGTACTGCAGATGTGCTACACAAACCAAGCCAGACTGCCAGACTGCGAGACAGACAGACAGACACCCCCGCACAGTTTCCGTGAAATGCCCAATTCGAGTCTGGGTGACGTATCATCATCATTAGGTTGTGTTGTGACGTTGTAGGGCTCTAGCAGTAGTGGTTTCTAGCTGTAGCTTGTTGATGGTCGGTAGAACCGAATGAAGAGAAGCCGAAACGACCTCATTCAGGCAAGTCTTTTTAAACTGGTTTCTGTACGTTGTGATTCGCTTGATGTAAATATGTAATTTATCACGTTTTCATTTTTGTTTATTTGACGTTTTTTCTGAAATGGAGTTATGATTTGAGGCTTTAACAAGCGGTCGCTAGTAAAGGTTAGCTATCCTTGGCTAGCTGGCTTTGGCTTCACACAGCGTTGCGGTTGGGTGTGTAGTCAGTGGCCATGCTAAGCTAACTTCAGTCCCCGTTTGCCCAACTGGCTTCAATATACATTTGAGGTTAAAGTTGAGCGAAAACGATGTTAATTTGAGTTATCGAATTGGCTTTGTGGTTTCTCTTACGCAGTCCTCATATGTTGCCGTAATTACCCCCCCTCAACATTTAATTAACCCACACAATTCGCTATTGTATCAGTTTTATATTCCGAAATACTTAACGTTATTTGTCGTGGTTCGTTGGTGTAAAATACACCACAGCCTTGGCTTTAACTTGCTAGCACATTTGTTTGTATTCAGACGTGTTGGCTAAATTTGTTGCTAACGTTAGCTAAGCCCGGAATGTTGTTCTACGTTCAGCTAGCTAACGACGTTAACGTTAGTTGGTAATTAATTGTAGGTCGGTGTTAGACAGTCTCGTAGCAGACAGCAACCCAGCCAGTGAATGTCATTATCAGTACTGTCTGCATACCAGTGCCATGACCGTGGCGAGCCAGAGGAGGGGAAGTACAGTTTGAAGACGAGGGGGAGAGAGAGAAAGGGAGTTTGGAGAGGAAAGGAATGAATGGAGCTGTGCGCGTTGTCCTTGCTAGCTACGAAGGGGACACTGTGCGAGATGGAGAAAAAAACAGGGTAAGGGACCCTCGAATCTCAACGTCCATTTTATTAGATTTTTTTTATATTTTCAGGAGATAATTGACGTCTTTTGAATATTAATATTAACAACCCTGTTAAAAAAATGACTATACAACTATATTTGTGTTGCGTGGAAACATTTCCGTTTTGGTTGGAAGTCAACGCGTGAATCAAGGGTGGTGAAGCTCTCCTTGAACCTGTTCTCCTCCATTGCATTGGTGAAGCATTCGGTATTATTGCATTTAATTATGACGCGGAGCCATACTAGGGAATGGGATTTTTAACAATAACTACGACCACCTGGTCTGCAGCCCCGTTTTTTGTACCCCGATAGTTGCTTCCTTTGGTGGAAAGATCTGTACACTGTAGTTACTGCATGGATGTCAGTCAGTCAGTGGTGCTGCTGGTAGAATGCTGTACTGTCGTCCGCACACGGCTACTGAATGCGCCGTTAAAGACATTCGACTGCCTAAATGCAGTATTTATATATTTTTGCCCTATATGTTTGTCTTTGACAGTCACTTAAAAAAAAAAAAATGGATGATATTGCTCACACAAGCACTCAATGTGATTGTAGCTAGTTAAATGGGAGGCTGCTTGTCATGTTGTCGCTGAATGTTGAGGGTTTCCACTGAAATGCTGTAGATATATTTTCCTAATGTTGGATTACAGTAGTTAACACAGTGAACTGTATTTACTGTTAATACAACGGTCCTTTAGGTATACACCGTTTATTATAGTCGGAGTTATGCGCTTTAAATGCAGCTAGATTCTGCGGTGTAGGGAAAATACCATGTTCAACATCCATTGAATGTCACACTGCGTTTCAGTAACGTAGCAATTGACCCTTCACTAAGCCCCGCCCCAGGATTTCCGGTAAGCTTTCTCGGTGGTCCAGTTGATAGCAACAGTCCTCTAGTCTGACACCTTGAACAAGCTCATGTTTAAATCTCATAAAAACCCAGTAAATGAGGCCTACGGCAAAAACTGAGTATTCATTAAAAAAAAGTATTTAAATGGCTGAGTAATTTAACAGGGAAAATTGTTACTAGGATGCACCAGGTGTGAACTTTTTGTGACAGTATTTAGTGACCTAGAGAGGGGCCAGAGAGACAAGCTATATACTAGTTGTCTTGCTACCTGGTTGGTTTAACTTGACAAAACTAGCACTTTCTGTTGGAAATGGAATGGTGATTTTACTGCCTTTGGGTGAAAACGTGGGATGTGAATTGCCCCATGGGGTTCAATGAAAAGGGCTGAATGGGGAGATGTTTGGGTGGTGAGGTATGGGTATGCTAATTGTCTTTTTGCCCCCAGTGGGTCCGTTGAGCCACTCAAACCCTCAAACAGGATAGCCCCCCCCCCCCCCCCCCCCCAGATAATACACCTTAAATATATACATAATTTTTTTTGCAACCCCCCCAAACATTTTACTTTCATAATCGGTTGTAATTAGTCTAATTCTATCAAATAAAATGTTATTCGTCACATGCTTTGTAAACAACTGGTGTAGTCTAACAATGAAACGCTTGGGCCCTTTCCCAACAATGCAGAGATAAAAATATTAGAAAAGTAAAACGCCTATTAATTAAATACACTGAGTAAAGAAACTTGGCTATATACACGGGGTAACACTACCCAGTCGATGTGCTGGGGTACAAGGTAATTGAGGTAGATATGTACATATAGGTAGTGGTAAAGTGACAAGGCAACAGGATAGATAATAAACAGTAGCAGCAGCGCATGTGGTGAGTCAAGAGTTAGTGCAAAAAAAGGGTCAATGCAGATTGTTCTCTCTGCTACCAGGCTCTCGGACTGTCTATGACTTGCGTGGCTGGAGTCTTTAACAATTCCTTTTACACATGGAATACATTTTAATATAGTTAGAGTTTTACTGACGAGGGGGGGGGGGGGTATAGTCCCCCCTCGTTTCCTCTCTTGGTTTGTGTTAACGCCTGAACCTTTCCCATCCCCTACAGGAAGCAGACAGAGACTTAGACGCAACAATCTGAACAGAAACACTGCAGTCTCCACCATGTACCTTTCTGAACACCAGAAGATCTGGAACATTTGAAAAGATACTAACAAAACCCACATAGACTACTCAACAGGGGACTAATAGATCCAAGTGAAGGGGGTAGTGGAAAGACTCATCCGTAGCTCTAACTCTGACATGGCCAGTACTCAGACGAGTCTGAAAACCCCATTCGAAGACCTGACCTCGTTCAAGGGCAACATGAAGCAGCTGTACCGTGAGAGAATAGAAGACGTGCCCATTAAGAAGAGGCTGATGGCTGAGATGAACCTGAAGCGCCGAAGCCTGGACCCTCTGCCCCCCCTGCCCTGGACCCCCAAGGTAAAGAGGGAGGCTGAGGAAGAGCAGGACCGGGAGGTGGATCCAGGCATGACTAGATCAATAGAGATGGACAGTAGGGGGGAGTTCCAGGTATGTGGAGCGAAAGCTTTAGACCTGAGCCCTGGGCTGAAACACACGCTGGCAGCCTTCACTCTCAGCAGCGCGCGCTCTCTGGGGGGCCCAGCAGCCTTCTCAGCCCGCTCTGGCCACGAAGCATCCTCCTCCCCCGGCCCTGGTTCCTACCCTGGCATGGCACCTCTACCCTCCCCTCCTGTGCTGGGCGGTATACCCCTGCTGGTGCCCAGTGACAGCTCCACGGAACTCAGCCACTCCCTTCTCGAAGGAGAATCCATCTCGTGCTTCGCCGTCGGCGGGGAGAAGCGCCTCTGCCTCCCCCAGGTGCTCAACTCGGTTCTCCGCCACTTCTCCTTGCAGCAGATCAATTCGGTGTGCGACGAGCTCTATGTGTACTGCTCGCGCTGCGACGGGGAACAGCTCCACATACTCAAGGTGCTGGGTATTTTACCCTTCAATGCTCCGTCCTGCGGCCTCATCACCTTAACTGACGCCCAACGCCTCTGCAACGCCCTCCTCCGCCCGGGGGCTGTACTCCCCTCCGAACCCGTCACCAAGCTACCCGGCCAGGAGCTCCTCAAGGAGACGGAGGCCAGCTTCCAGGTGGAGCACCAGTGTCTGGGGAAATGCCAGGGTCTGTTCGTTCCCCAATTCTACGCCAAGCCCGAGTCGCCCTGTATTCAGTGCGTGGAATGCCAGCTGCTCTTCTCTCCACAGAAGTTTGTGATGCACTCTCACAAGTCGCCGGACAAGAGGACCTGTCACTGGGGCTTTGACTCGGCCAAATGGCCGTGCTACCTGCAGCTGGGGAGGAAGTACCTGGGAACGGCAGAGGAACCGCAGCTCAAACAGCTGTTGGAGGACATGAAGGACAAGTTCCACTACAACCGAACCAGCGACAAAGTAAGTAACGAATGACTTCTTATTGTGTTTCTGAACAGATATGTTTGCGTTAGACTACTAGTGTGGTTACACTGTCATTGGTAGAGTCTAGAGAAACCAGCCCTTGCTGTGTGTAAGACGATACATAGGGGACAGGTGACATTCTTCCTGCTGCCCGTATGGTGAGTTTTCATTGAATATTTACCCTATTGTATTTTACCCAAAATACTCAGACTTTTCTGTTTCCATCTATGCAGACCAGCACCCGTGTCTCACTGGGGCATGGCTCTGGCGGTTCTGCTCTGACCTTGGGCCGATCTCAGGCCCTGGGTACTTTTCAGCTGGCATGGCAGGTAGCTTAGCGGTTAAGAGTGTTGGGCCAGTAAGCGAAAGGTCGCTGGTTTGAAATCCCTGAGCTGACTAGGTGAAAAATCAGTCTGTGCTCTTGAGCATGGCACGTAACCCTAATTGCTCCTGTAAATCGCTTTGGATAAGAGTGTCTGCTAAATGACATAAATGTGAATTTACATAACAAGGGCTAACTGAACTTAAGCACTTTCTCACAAAGCAAATGTCTAATTTTATTGGTCAAACACACATATGTAGCATGTGCTGTTGTTGATTATGCTCGCCCCAAGCCTTTAGTGTCACATTCCTGGTGGAAACACAACAACACTAGCGCTGACATCTACATGGAAACACAACAACACTAGCGCTGACATCTACATGGAAACACTAGCGCTGACATCTACATGGAAACACAACAACACTAGCGCTGACATCTACATGGAAACACAACAACACTAGCGCTGACATCTACATGGAAACACAACAACACTAGCGCTGACATCTACATGGAAACACTAGCGCTGACATCTACATGGAAACACAACAACACTAGCGCTGACATCTACATGGAAACACAACAACACTAGGGCTGACATCTACATGGAAACACTAGCGCTGACATCTACATGGAAACACAACAACACTAGCGCTGACATCTACATGGAAACACAACAACACTAGCGCTGACATCTACATGGAAACACAACAACACTAGCGCTGACATCTACATGGAAACACTAGCGCTGACATCTACGTGGAAACACAACAACACTAGCGCTGACATCTACATGGAAACACAACAACACTAGCGCTGACATCTACATGGAAACACAACAACACTAGCGCTGACATCTACATGGAAACACAACAACACTAGCGCTGACATCTACATGGAAACACTAGCGCTGACATCTACATGGAAACACAACAACACTAGCGCTGACATCTACATGGAAACACAACAACACTAGGGCTGACATCTACATGGAAACACTAGCGCTGACATCTACATGGAAACACAACAACACTAGCGCTGACATCTACATGGAAACACAACAACACTAGCGCTGACATCTACATGGAAACACAACAACACTAGCGCTGACATCTACATGGAAACACTAGCGCTGACATCTACGTGGAAACACAACAACACTAGCGCTGACATCTACATGGAAACACAACAACACTAGCGCTGACATCTACATGGAAACACTAGCGCTGACATCTACATGGAAACACAACAACACTAGCGCTGACATCTACATGGAAACACAACAACACTAGCGCTGACATCTACATGGAAACACTAGCGCTGACATCTACATGGAAACACAACAACACTAGCGCTGACATCTACATGGAAACACAACAACACTAGCGCTGACATCTACATGGAAACACAACAACACTAGCGCTGACATCTACATGGAAACACAACAACACTAGCGCTGACATCTACATGGAAACACTAGCGCTGACATCTACATGGAAACACAACAACACTAGCGCTGACATCTACATGGAAACACTAGCGCTGACATCTACATGGAAACACAACAACACTAGCGCTGACATCTACATGGAAACACTAGCGCTGACATCTACATGGAAACACAACAACACTAGCGCTGACATCTACATGGAAACACTAGCGCTGACATCTACATGGAAACACAACAACACTAGGGCTGACATCTACATGGAAACACTAGCGCTGACATCTACATGGAAACACAACAACACTAGCGCTGACATCTACATGGAAACACAACAACACTAGGGCTGACATCTACATGGAAACACTAGCGCTGACATCTACATGGAAACACAACAACACTAGCGCTGACATCTACATGGAAACACAACAACACTAGCGCTGACATCTACATGGAAACACTGGTAACCCACTAATGTGGGGGTAAGTCGAGATGGTGTAGTAGATCAGAGCGGGGGCGGACAGGCTAACTGCTGACCAGCTGGTCTCTCCCGCTCTGGGTCACTGCAGTGTGTGTGTGTGTGTGTCACACACGGGAAGAGCATCATTTGTCCTTCGGGTCAGCTGGAGGTCACTAAAACCATCACTAGACAATAGGCAAGAGCACTGACTGGACTAGTGGACTCTCCCTCCCTCGCTCACTCGGACACCTGGGCAAGATAGGGGGGACAGTTTAGATTCATTACGTTCACCCCTCCACTATTTAAATTACCTTTTAAGCATTCCAAAGTAATTTAAGCCATTCAATTTGTTGATGTTTTTAAAATACAATTTAAATGGAGAATCTTAATTGAATGCCTTCTTAGTCCAGGACTAGGCTGACGATGTGTCTGGGAAACTGGCCCATGATCTTTATTCGTACCACTGAACTGGAGTGTACAGTAACCGGCAGCCTAAGCCCATACATGGGCGAATACCCAAGTTGCATTACCATCACCATCAGTGCTTTTCACTGAAGACCAGAACCAAACAGGATTCTACAGAGCAGAGTAAAAAAAAAAAAAAGAATGTTTTTTTTCTTTGTCATTGTATATAAAATAAAAAGGACAGTGGGAGAGAGCAGAGCAGGGCAGCAGGACCCATAGAAATGGCCAGCAGGACCCATAAAAATGGCTGACTCCAGCTGAAAACAAAGCTCTAGATGGTTTCTCCTCTCTTGACTGGTTCATCGATATGTCTCATGACAGGACCTCTCTTCTTGATCAAACTGGACTATTAGGGTATGTCACAAATAGGACCCTTTCTTCTATATAGCGCACTACTTTATAGGGCTCTGGGAAAACAAATTATGTACTATATATAGGGTCTAGTTTGGGACGTAGGCGTAGTTTTTTGCCTTGTCATTTTAATGATGGCTCACTAAGGGAGAGTTGACTAGTTAGATGACCCTGACTTTAACTGGTGTTTTCCAGGTAGACTGCTTTGAACTCAATGCAGCCTGGCAGGTTATGGGTTAAACAAGAAACTATGGACTCCAAAGCGTTTTTTATAGTGTCTGTGTGTTTCTAGTGTGTGTGTGCTGTGCAGGTGTGAGAACACTGCTTGCTGTACAGTCATTTGGCACTCCCTGTCTGCTGTGTTTGTCTGGCAGAAAGAGGGGGAGGGAGAGGGGCCCAGCCTCTCCCGTATGTTTCAATTTGTGTGTGTGTGTGCCGTAAATACCGTCTGGTGTCTAGTCTAGCGCCCAAACCACATTCCTCCCTCCCTCCCTCCCTCCTTCCCCTCCCTCTCTCCCTCTTGCACTTTGGCTTGGTCCACTGTGTTCGTCTGAGACTCATCTCTTTCATACAAAGATGTTTTTCCGTGAACTTGATCATACCACCAACTTTTTCCTCCACCTTTTCTTTCTATCTGAAAGGTATTGCTGTTATCAAAGCCAATACTTTTAAATTTAACCCCCCCCCCCCCCCCCCCCCCCCCCTGCATAATGACCTGGTAATCATTTCGGTAAAGTTCTGCCTACAGCTTAGTATGAAACATAGCCTTGATGCTGAGGTGGCATTGGCACGCGCTGCCCTCTTAAACTCTTAATGGTTGCTAGGCAGCGCCAGTTAACCATCTTCCTGCCAGCTGTGGACTTTGAGAGACATGTCACTTCTGTCTCTTCGCATAGCCCACCACTAAGCATGCATTGTTTTCTTAATCACTGGATGGATCCATTTGAAGAATTACTGTGGGAATAAATATCACTGAAATGAAGAAAATATTGGAATAAAGTAAGTTAGTGCAATTTGAAGGTATGTATCAAATTGTTGCTTACTGAAACTCCTAAGGTCATCCACTTGTATGTAATACATTTGAAGCAATAGCCTATACCCGCGTGTGGTCAACTAGAGGATAATTTCAGCACCGTTTTGATTTGGACAGCGCCATCGGTCTGCTTAAGAAAAGTGTGGGGACTCGTCTTGATAAATCAATCTATATCAGACTTTTTTCCCCCCACTGAATATCCGTTTGCACATTTAAAAATAATTTCCCCCCCACCTTTATTTGACAAGGTAGGCCAGTTGAGAACAAGTTCTCATTTACAACTGCGTCCTGGCCAAGATAAAGCAAAGCAGTGTGACAAAAACAACACTGAGTTGCACATGGGATAAACAAACGTACAGTCAATAACACAATAGAAAAATCTGTATACAGTGTGTGAAATGAAGTAAGGAGGTAAGGCAATAAATAGGCCAATAGTGGCGTAGTAATTACAATTTAGCAATTTACACTGGAGGTGAGGATGTGCAAGTAGAAAATACTGGTGTGCAAAAGAGCAGAAAAACAAATATGGGGATGAGGTAGGTAGTTGGTTGGCTGGGCTATTTACAGATGGGCTGTGTACAGGTACAGTGATCGGTGAGCTGATGCTTAAAGTTAGAGAGGGAGATATAAGACTCCAGCTTCAGTGACTATGTTTAATTTTTTTTTGCAATTCGTTCCAGTCATTGGCAGCAGAGAACTGGAAGGAAAGGCAGCCAAAGCAGGTGTGAGATGAGATAAGGTGGGGCTTTACCTAGCAAAGACTTATAGATGACCTGGAGCCAGTGGGTTTGGCGACGAATCTGTAGCGAGGGCCAGCCAACGAGAGCATACAGGTCGCAGTGCTGGGTAGTATATGGTGTTTCGGTGACAAAACGGATGGCACTGTGATAGACTACATCCAATTTGCTGAGTAGAGTGTTGGAGGCTATTTTGTAAATGACATCACCGAAGTCAAGGATCGGTAGGATGGTCAGTTTTACGAGGGTATGTTTAGCAGCATGAGTGAAGGAGGCTTTGTTGTGAAATAGGAAGCCAATTCTAGATTTAATTTTGGATTGAAGATGCTTAATGTGAGTCTGGAAGGAGAGTTTACAGTCTAACCAGACACCTAGGTATTTGTAGTTGTCCACATATTATAGGTCAGAACCGTCCAGATTAGTGGGTGGGCGTGTGCGGGCAGCGATCGGTTGACGAGCATGCATTTAGTTTTACTAGCATTTAAGAGCATAGAAAGAAGGGCCAGATGTATACAGAATGGTGTCATCTGCGTAGAGGTGGATCAGATAATCACCAGCAGCAAGAGCGACATCATTGATATATACAGAGAAAAGAGTTGGCCCGAGAGTTGAACCCTGTGGCACCCCCATGCCAGAGGTCCGGACAACAAGCCATCCGATTTGACACACTGAACTCTATCTGAGAAATAGTTGGTGAACCAGGCGACGCATTGGCTACGGTTAGGCTTGGGAAATGTCAGCTGAGGTGATTTGATTTTTAAATATATATATATATATATTTTTATTTCACCTTTTATTTAACCAGGTAGACTAGTTGAGAACAAGTTCTCATTTACAACTGCGACCTGGCCAAGATAAAGCGATGTTCATGATCGTCGTGTCTAGTGGGTTCCTTTTATTAGAACATGTTGCCATGTTAGGTAGTTTAACACGTGGGTTATTTTGCTCTTCACTTAAAGGCCTACTCTCAACCAAAAGCCTGTAAGTTCACTGACTTGTCTCAATGTGATTTTTGTTTTGTTTCACTTAATAGGCTATTTGGTTAATTTAGTTTCTGGCTGGGTAAACAAGTGTAGGGGGGGTGGTATAGCTCATCTATTATATTTGCTCATCAAGGTCTGTTCAGAAACATTTAGCATGCAATAATGTAACCTAAATCAAGTGTCGACTTTTATTATTTTCTTGGTCGTGTAAAGGCAACTCCAAAAGCCCGCTGAGATTGTGAAATATGAGACTTGCATGCTTTTGAAAATAAGATTGCTATTATTTTCTATCAGTATCACGATGAAAATACACAATGTAAGTAACACTACGCCTGCTCCCTATCAAAGTGCAGTGAGGGTAGGAAAGAGATGCATTGTGTGTCAAAAAATCATAGGCTTGGGCTCTGTTTCAAAATTACTTTTTATTTGACTGCAGTTCCACACGTTCCTGTGACACAAGTTCTGTGGGGAAAAATATTCTTTATTTTATTCTGTTATATTCTTACTATAAAATATACTAAGTGGCCAGTTTATTAGATACACCCATCAAGTACCAGGCCGGACCTCCCTCTGCATCCAGAACAGCCTGAATTCTCCGGGACATGGAAACATGAATCAATTCAAGGGACCTAACGTGTGCCAGGAAAACATTCCCCACACCATTACATTACCACCACGAGCCTGTACCGTTGACACCAGGCAGGATGTGGTCATGGACCATCCGTGCTGCTTACGACAAATCCTGACTCTGCCATCAGCATGATTCAACAGGAACTGGGATTTGTCGAACCAGGCAATGTTTTTCCACTCCTCAATTGTCCAGTGTTGGTGATCGCGTGCCCACTGGAGCAGCTTCTTAGCTGATAGGAGTGGAACCCGGTGTGGTCGTTTTCTGCAATAGCCCGTCCGTGACAAGGACCGACAAGTTGTGAGTTCCGAGAGAGAATTCTGCACACCGCTGTTGTACTGCGCTGTTGTTTGTCTGTGTTCCGCCTGTTAACTTGCAGGATTCTTGCCATTCTCCTTCGACCTCTCTCATCAACAAGTTGTTTTCGCCCACAGGACTGCCGCTTTGTTTGTCGGACCAATGGAAATCATATTTAATTTTAAATTTTCTGACCCCCTTTCCCCCCAATATTTCGTGGTATCCAATTGTTAGTAGTTACTGTCTTGTCTCATCGCTACAACTCCTGTACGGGCTCGGGAGAGACGAAGGTCGAGAGCCATGCGTCCTCCGAAACACAACCCAACCAAGCCGCACTGCTTCTTAACACAGCGCGCATCCAACCCGGAAGCCAGCCGCACCAATGTGTCGGAGGAAACACCGTATACCTAGCGACCTGGTCAGCGTGCACTGTGCCCGGCCCGCCACAGGAGTCGCTAGTACGCGATGAGACAAGGATATCCCTACCGGCCAAACCCTCTCTAACCCGTACGACGCTAGGCCAATTGTGCGTCGCCCCATGGACCTCCTGGTCGCGGCCGGCTGCGACAGAGCCTGGGCTCGAACCCAGAGTCTCTGGTGGCACAGTTAGCACTGCGATGCAGTCTCTGGTGGCACAGTTAGCACTGCGATGCAGTGATGCGATGCAGTCTTCTGCCTGGAGGGGGTGGGGGGGGGTTTGTTCTGTCTTCTGCCTGGAGGGGGGGTTGTTCTGTCTTCTGCCTGGAGGGGGGGGGGGGGGTTGTTCTGTCTTTTGCCTGGAGGGGGGGGGGGGGTTGTTCTGTCTTTTGCCTGGAGGGGGGGGGGGGTTGTTCTGTCTTTTGCCTGGGGGGGGGGGGGGGGTTGTTCTGTCTTTTGCCTGGGGGGGGGGGGGGGGGGTTGTTCTGTCTTTTGCCTGGAGGAGGGGGGGGGGGGGGGTTGTTCTGTCTTTTGCCTGGAGGAGGGGGGGGGGGGGGGTTGTTCTGTCTTTTGCCTGGAGGGGGGGGGGGGGGGGGGTGTTCTGTCTTTTGCCTGGAGGAGGGGGGGGGGGGTTGTTCTGTCTTTTGCCTGGAGGAGGGGGGGTTGTTCTGTCTTTTGCCTGGAGGAGGGGGGGGGGGGGGGGGGTTGTTCTGTCTTTTGCCTGGAGGGGGGGGGGGGTTGTTCTGTCTTTTGCCTGGAGGAGGGGGGGGGGGGTTCTGTCTTTTGCCTGGAGGAGGGGGGGGGGGGGGTTCTGTCTTTTGCCTGGAGGAGGGGGGGGGGGGGTTGTTCTGTCTTCTGCCTGGGGGGGGGAGGGGTTGTTCTGTCTTCTGCCTGGGGACTGTGCTGTATATTTTTTTTCTCTAACTGTCCTGGTTGGACTTGTTTTTCTACCTTTGTCTGTCTTCTGATTGGAATTTGATTGGAATTTTAATGTTGACTACTTGTACACGCGCGTTCACGGTCCGCTGTAACATGAACCTGGGCCGTTCTGAAAGGGCACAGAGCAGATTCCTGTAAAGGTTCTGTTGTATAGGAAGCAGGTGACTGTCTGCTCGAGGGTGACGTTATCCCCCTACTAGAATGGACATAGGAGTGTTAAGTCTCCCTGCACTGGGATTCCCTTCCAATATCTAACCCTCCCCTCGTGTGTGTGTGTGTGAGAGCGAGAAGTGGACAGACTGTAGGGCTGGACCCTAGCTGCTAGCATTCATCCTCCAGACTGGGTCTGCCTCAAATGGCACCCTATTCCCTATACAGTGCACAACTTTAGACCGGGAGCTCCACAGAGCCCTGGTCAAAAGTAGTGCACTTTAGGGAATAAGGTGCCATTTTGGGAAACAACCTAGCCACCTGCTGATCTACCACGCTGACTGACTCACTGTTTCCACATACTGCTGGAAGTTGGAGAGAGACTGAATTGTAGGGTTGAGCTGTATACAGATTTCCATACCTTCATTCCATGCCTGTGCCATCCCGGGATATACATTATTACCGCTAGTGCACAGAAGGGGTGCATTTTTCCCCCAAACGTAACACCCCCCCCCCCCCCCCCCCAAAATCTACCGGCACTTACCTGAATGCTAACACAATGCTAACAAGTACTAAGGAATTCTCATAGAGGATGCTGTCCATAATGCCTATACATCCCATCACATATACACGGCCAAAAGTATGTGGACACCTGTTCGTCGAGCATGTCATTCCAAAATCAAGGACATGAATATGGAGTTGGTCCCCCACCTGTGCAGGCAAATCAAGTTATTCCACACCGATCTCGACAAACCATTTCTGTATGGACCTCGCTTTGTGCACGGGGGTATTGTCATGCAGAAACAGGAAAGGGCCTTCCCCAAACTGCTGCCACAAAGTTGGAAGCACAGAATCATCTAGAATGTCATTGTATGCTGTAGCATTAAGATTTCCCTTCACTGGAACTAACCATGGAAAAATAGCCCCACACCATTATTCTTCCTCCACCAAACTTTACAGTTGGCACTATGCATTGAGGCAGGTAGCGTTCTCCTGGCATCCGCCAAACCCAGATATGTTTGTCGGATTGTCTAGAAGAAAAAGAAACGCACACCTATTTAGGCGAGGTGCTGGCTAGCGGAGTAGAAAACTTGAAAATAAAGGAGAGCCGCACACTCTTGGAGCTCAGATGCAAAAATGTTATATCCAACGTTTTCGACAGCCAAGCTGTCTTCATCAGGGTATAATGATGTATTATGTCTGTCGGACTGCCAGATGGTGAAGCGTGATTCATCACTACAGAGAACGCATTTCCACTGCTCCAGAGTCCAATGGCGACTAGATTTACACCGCTCCAGCCGACGCTTGGCATTGCGCATGGTGATCTTAGGCTTGTGTGCGGCTGCTCAGCCATGGAAACCCATTTCATGAAGCTCCCGACAAACAGTTCTTGTCCTGATGTTGCTTCCCGAGACAGTCATTCTGTGAGCTTGTGTGGCCTAACACTTTGTGGCTGAGATGTTGTTGCTCCTAGACAATTCCACTTCACAATAACAGCACTTACAGTTGACCGGGGCAGCTCAAAAAGGACAGAAATTAGACAAACTGACTTGTTTGAGCGGTAGGATCCTATGACGGTGCCACGTTGAAAGTCAGTGAGCTCTTCTGTAAGGCCATTCTATTACCAGTGTTTGTCTATGGAGATTGCATGGCTGTGTGCAAAAAAAAAAATTGATACACCCGTGTGGCTGAAATAGCCAAATCCACTAATTTGTAGGGGAGTCCACATACATGAACAAACGTACCTCTACCAGACTCCGACCATTGCTCATCCTTACTTTTAGATTTGTGTTGTGTTGGATATTACTGCACTGTTGGAGCTAGGAACACAAGTATTTCGCTACACCCGCAACATCTGGGGGGGGGGAGCCCTCAGAATAGAACCCTGTCTTCTCTGGCCGGTAGGAACCTCGGGGGAGGGGGGGGGGGGGTGGGGGGGGGGGGGGGGGGGGGGGGGGGGAGCCCTCAGAATAGAACCCTGTCTTCTCTGGCCGGTAGGAACCTCAGGGGGGGGGGGGGGGGGGGGGGGGGGGGGAAAGGGGGGGGGGGGGGGAGCCCTCAGAATAGAAACTTCCTGGGGAGGAAAGGGGGGGGAGCCTCAGAATAGAACCTTGCCCCTCAGTAGGAAATAGGGAGGGGGGGGGGGGGGAGCCCTCAGAATAGAACCCTGTCTTCTCTGGCCGGTAGGAACCTCAGGGGGGGGGGGGGGGGGGGGTAGGGGGGGAAGGGAGAAGGGGGAGGGGGGGTAGGGGGGGGGGGGGGGGGGGGGGAGCCCTCAGAATAGAACCCTGTCTCTCTGGCCGGTAGGAACCTCAGGGGGGGGGGGGGGGGGGGGAGCTAGGAGAACTGCTCTGGGGGGGGGGGGGTGAGGGAAAGAGAGGGGGGGGGGAGAGGGGGGGGGGGGGGGGGAAGCCCTCAGAATAGAACCCTGTCTTCTCTGGCCGGTGGTTAGGAACCTCAGGGGGGGGGGGGGGGGGGGAGGTCGGGGGGGGGGGGGGGGGGGGGGGGGGGGGGGGGGGGGGGGGGGGGGGGGGGGACTGGGGGGGGGGGGGGGGGGGGGGGGGGAACGGGGGTGGGGGGGGGGGGGGGGGGGGGGGGAAGGGGGGGGGGGGGGGGGGGGGGAGCCCTCAGAATAGAACCTGTCTTCTCTGGCCGGTAGGAACCTCAGGGGGGGGGGGGGGGGGGAGCCCTCAGAATAGAACCCTGTCTTCTCTGGCGGTAGGAACCTCGGGGGGGGGGGAAGCCTCAGGGGGGGGGGGGGGGGGGGAGCCCTAGAATAGCCCTGTCTTCTCTGGCCGGTAGGAACCTCAGGGGGGGGGGGGGGGGAGCCCTCAGAATAGAACCCTGTCTCTCTGGCCGGTAGGAACCTCAGGGGGGGGGGGGGGGGGGAGCCCTCAGAATAGAACCCTGTCTTCTCTGGCGGTAGGAACCTCAGGGGGGGGGGGGGGGGGGAGCCCTCAGAATAGAACCCTGTCTTCTCTGGCCGGTAGGAACCTCGGGGGGGGGGGGGGGGGGGGGGGGGGGGGGGGGGAGCCCTCAGAATAGAACCCTGTCTTCTCTGGCCGGTAGGAACCTCAGGGGGGGGGGGGGGGGGAGGGGGGGGGGGGGCGGGAGCCTCAGAAATGGAAGGGGGAGGGGGGGGGGAGTTGGGGGGGGGGAAAGGGGGGGGGGAGGGGGGGGGGGGGAAAAGGGACGCCCTCAGAATGGGGGGGGGGAGCCCTCAGAATAGAACCCTGTCTTCTCTGGCCGGTAGGAACCTCAGGGGGGGGGGGGGGGGAGGGGGGGGGGGGGGGGGGGGGGGGGGGGAAGCCCTCAGAATAGAACCCTGTCTTCTCTGGCCGGTAGGAACCTCGGGGGGGGGGGGGGGGAGGGGGGGAAGGGGGGGGGGGGGGGGGAGCCCTCAGAATAGAACCCTGTCTTCTCTGGCCGGTAGGAACCTCAGGGGGGGGGGGGGGGGAGCCCTCAGAATAGAACCCTGTCTTCTTGGCCGGTAGGAACCTCAGGGGGGGGGGGGGGGGGGGGGAGCCCTCAGAATAGAACCCTGTCTTCTCTGGCCGGTAGGAACCTCAGGGGGGGGGGGGGGGGGGGGGGGGGGGGGGAGCCCTCAGAATAGAACCCTGTCTTCTCTGGCCGGTAGGAACCTCAGGGGGGGGGGGGGGGGGGGAGCCCTCAGAATAGAACCCTGTCTTCTCTGGCCGGTAGGAACCTCAGGGGGGGGGGGGGGGGGAAGAAAGGGGGGGGGGGGGGGGGGGGGAGCCCTCAGAATAGAACCCTGTCTTCTCTGGCCGGTAGGAACCTCAGGGGGGGGGGGGGGGGGGGGGGAGCCCTCAGAATAGAACCCTGTTCTTCTTGGCCGGTAGGAACCTCAGGGGGGGGGGGGGGGGGAGCCCTCAGAATAGAACCCTGTCTTCTCTGGCCGGTAGGAACCTCAGGGGGGGGGGGGGGGGGGGGGGGGGGAGCCCTCAGAATAGAACCCTGTCTTCTCTGGCCGGTAGGAAACTCAGGGGGGGGGGGGGGGGGGGGGGGGAGCCCTCAGAATAGAACCCTGTCTTCTCTGGCCGGTAGGAACCTCGGGGGGGGGGGGGGGGGAGCCCTCAGAATAGAACCCTGTTTCTCTGGCCGGTAGGAACCTCGGGGGGGGGGGGGGGGGAGCCCTCAGAATAGAACCCTGTCTTCTCTGGCCGGTAGGAACCTCGGGGGGGGGGGGGGGGGAGCCTCAGAATAGAACCCTGTCTTCTCTGGCCGGTAGGAACCTCGGGGGGGGGGGGGGGGGGCCCTCAGAATAGAACCCTGTCTTCTCTGGCCGGTAGGAACCTCGGGGGGGGGGGGGGGGGAGCCCTCAGAAAGAACCCTGTCTTCTCTGGCCGGTAGGAACCTCGGGGGGGGGGGGGGGGGAGCCTCAGAATAGGGGGGGGGGGGGGGGAGCCCCTCAGTGAAGGGAGAAAGGGGGGGGGGGGGGGGGGGGAGCCCTCAGAATAGAACCCTGTTCTCTGGCCGGTAGGAACCTCAGGGGGGGGAGCCCTCAGAATAGAACCCTGTCTTCTCTGGCCGGTAGGAACTCAGGGGGGGGGGGGGGGGGGGGAGCCCTCAGAATAGAACCCTGTCTTCTCTGGCCGGTAGGAACCTCAGGGGGGGGGGGGGGGGGAGCCCTCAGAATAGAACCCTGTCTTCTCTGGCCGGTAGGAACCTCAGGGGGGGGAGCCCTCAGAATAGAACCCTGTCTTCTCTGGCCGGTAGGAACCTCAGGGGGGGGGGGGGGGGGAGCCCTCAGAATAGAACCTGTCTTCTCTGGCCGGTAGGAACCTCAGGGGGGGGGAGCCCTCAGAATAGAACCCTGTCTTCTCTGGCCGGTAGGAACCTCAGGGGGGGGGGGAGCCCTCAGAATAGAACCCTGTTTCTCTGGCCGGTAGGAACCTCAGGGGGGGGGGGGGGAGCCCTCAGAATAGAACCCTGTCTTCTCTGGCCGGTAGGAACCTCAGGGGGGGGGGGGGGGGAGCCCTCAGAATAGAACCCTGTCTTCTCTGGCCGGTAGGAACCTCAGGGGGGGGGGGGGGGGAGCCCTCAGAATAGAACCCTGTCTTCTTCTGGCGGTAGGAACTCAGGGGGGGGGGGGGGGGGAGCCCTCAGAATAGAACCCTGTCTTCTCTGGCCGGTAGGAACCCAGGGGGGGGGGGGGGGGAGCCCTCAGAATAGAACCTGTCTTCTCTGGCCGGTAGGAACCTCAGGGGGGGGGGGGGGGGAGCCCTCAGAATAGAACCCTGTCTTCTCTGGCCGGTAGGAACCTCAGGGGGGGGGGGGGGGGAGCCCTCAGAATAGAACCCTGTCTTCTCTGGCCGGTAGGAACCTCAGGGGGGGGGGGGGGGGGAGCCCTCAGAATAGAACCCTGTCTTCTCTGGCCGGTAGGAACCTCCAGGAGACAACCCCCCCCCCCCCCCCTCTGAGGGTTTTGTACCAAAACGCAGTGACGCTGTCTGTGATACAACTTCACATTTGCTGTTAGTGTTGTTTGGGCTAATAGCCTACATCACCCATTTCACGTACGCAGTCTGCATTCCATTCCAGGACATGAGGGTCGGCCCGTACGTAATGTGTAAGCTATAACAAATAGTTTGTGCCGCACTGTGAGGGTATGACCTGGTGCCATTATTACAAATACGTTGGATGACACGAAAGCACACTCGGCGTACTGGCATCCTCATTTCTAACCGTCTCCGGCGCCCAGGGGTAGGAGTGCAGAAATTCAGGGTCGTCCACCCCCGTCACACACGCACACACAGCTCCCTTCGTCCTCCCCCGGGTCACTTCCTCTCCTTCACTGCGCTGCTTCCTGTAGCCTGATGACTCGTGTGTGTGTGTGTGTGTGTGTGTGTGTGTGTGTCGTCACTAGCGAGTAGCATCACATGATACATTCTTCACCAGATGAGATTCCTCCAGACAGGAATCATTCCTTTAGTTTCTACATCCGTTATAGAAATAATTCTGTACTCCCAATCCAATATCCCCTGGTTTCGTGTGTGTGTGTGTGCGCTGTGGTGTGTGTGTGTGTGTGGTGTGCTTACTGTAAAGCGTGTCATCATCCCTTCCACCTACTCATGCT